>NW_027421955.1:300000-500426 GCF_037893015.1 Macrotis lagotis
GGCAAGGAAAGAGAAACGGAAGGAAAGGAAGGCAAGGCAAATACAGGCAACGCAAGTGTAACAAAAGGCACGGCAAGGCAAGGGGAAACAAGGCTAAGGCACGACAACGCACGGCTAGGCAATGCACGGCAAGGCAAGGAAAGGGTAACGCAAGGCAAGGCACTGTGAGGCAAGGCAAGTCTAATGCACGACAACGCACGGCTAGGCAATGCACGGCAAGGCAAGGAAAGGCTAACGCAAGGCTAGGCACGGTCAGGCGAGGCAAGGCTAAGGCACGACAACGCACGGCTAGGCAATGCACGGCAAGGCAAGGAAAGGGTAACGCAAGGGAAGGCACGGTCAGACGAGGCAAGGCTAAGGCACGACAACGCAAGGCTAGGCAATGCACGGAAGGCAAGCAAAGAGTAACGGAAGGCAAGGAACACAAGGGAAAGCAAGCAAAGGCAAGGGTAACAGAAGGAACGGCTCGGCAAGGGGAAACAAGGCTACGGGACGGCAACGCACGGCTAGGCAATGCACGGCCAGCCAAGGAAAGGGTAACGCAAGGCAAGGCACGGTCAGGCAAGGCAAGGCTAATGCACGACAACACAAGGCAAGGCAGTGCACGGTAAGGCAAGGAAAGAGAAACGGAAGGAAAGGAAGGCAAGGCAAATCCAGGCAAGGCAAGTGTAACAAAAGGCACGGCACGGCAAGGGGAAACAAGGCTAAGTCACGACAACGCACGGCTAGGCATTGCACGGCAAGGCAAGGAAAGGCTAACGCAAGGCAAGGCACGGTCAGGCGAGGCAAGGCTAAGGCACGACAACGCAAGGCTAGGCAATGCACGGAAGGCAAGCAAAGAGGAACGTATGGCAAGGAAGGCAAGGGAAAGCAAGGCAAGGCAAGGGTAACGGAAGGAACGGCACGGCAAGGGGAAACAAGGCTAAGGCACGACAGCGCATGGCTAGGCAATGCACGGCAAGGAAAGGAAAGGGTAACGCAAGGCAAGGAACTGTCAGGCGAGGCAAAGCTAAGGCACGACAACGCAAGGCTAGGCAATGCACGCAAGGTAAGCAAAGAGAAACGTAAGGCAAAGAAAGCAAGGGAAAGCAAGGCAAGGTAAGGGTAAGGGAAGGAACGGCACGGCAAGGGGAAACCAGGGTAAGGCACGACAACGCACGGCTAGGCAATGCACGGCAAGGCAAGGAAAGGGTAACGCAAGGGAAGGCACGGTCAGACGAGGCAAGGCTAAGGCAAGACAACGCAAGGCTAGGCAATGCACGGAAGGCAAGCAAAGAGTAACGGAAGGCAAGGAAGGCAAGGGAAAGCAAGGCAAGGCAAGGGTAACAGAAAGAACGGCTCGGCAAGGGGAAACAAGGCTAAGGGACGGCAACGCACGGCTAGGCAATGCACGGCCAGCCAAGGAAAGGGTAACGCAAGGCAAGGCACGGTCAGGCAAGGCAAGGCTAATGCACGACAACGCAAGGCTAGGCAGTGCACGGTAAGGCAAGGAAAGAGTAACGGAAGGAAAGGAAGGCAAGGCAAATCCAGGCAAGGCAAGTGTAACAAAAGGCACGGCACAGCAAGGGGAAACAAGGCTAAGGCACGACAACGCACGGCTAGGCAATGCACGGCAAGGCAAGGAAAGGCTAACGCAAGGCAAGGCACGGTGAGGCAAGGCAAGGCTAATGCACGACAACGCACTGCTAGGCAATGCACGGCAAGGCAAGGAAAGGGTAACGCAAGGCAAGGCACGGTCAGGCGAGGCAAGGCTAAGGAACGACAACGCAATGCTAGACAATGCACGGAAGGCAAGCAAACAGTAACGGAAGGCAAGGAATGCAAGGCAAAGCAAGGCAACGCAAGGCAAGGCTATGGCAAGGTGAAAAAAGTCTAAAGCACGACAACGCAAGTCTACGCAATGCACGGAAGGCAAGCAAAGAGTAACGGAAGGCAAGTAAGGCCAGGGAAAGCAAGGCAAGGCAAGGGTAACTGAAGGAAAGGCACGGCAAGGGGAAACAAGGCTAAGGCAATACAACGCACGGCTAGGCAATGCACAGCAAGGCAAGGAAAGGGTAACGTAAGGCAAGGCACGGTAAGGCAAGGCAAGGCTAATGCACGACAACGCAGGGCTAGGCAATGCACGGCAAGGCAAGGAAAGGGTAACGCAAGGGAAGGCACGGTCAGACGAGGCAAGGCTAAGGCACGACAACGCAAGTCTAGGCAATGCACGGAAGGCAAGCAAAGAGTAACGGATGGCAAGGAAGGCAAGGGAAAGCAAGGCAAGGCAAGGGTAACGGAAGGAAACGCACGGCAAGGGGAAACAAGGCTAAGGCACGACAACGCACGGCTAGGCAATGCACGGCAAGGCAAGGAAAGGGTAACGCAAGGCAAGGCACGGTGAGGCAAGGCAAGGCTAATGCACGACAACGCACGGCTAGGCAATGCACGACAAGGCAAAGAAAGGGTAACACAAGGGAAGGAACGGTCAGACGAGGCAAGGCTAAGGCACGACAACGCAAGGCTAGGCAATGCACGGAAGGCAAGCAAAGAGTAACGGAAGGCAAGGAAGGCAAGGGAAAGCAAGGCAAGGCAAGGGTAACAGAAAGAACGGCTCGGCAAGGGGAAACAAGGCTAAGGGACGGCAACGCACGGCTAGGCAATGCACGGCCAGCCAAGGAAAGGGTAACGCAAGGCAAGGCACGGTCAGGCAAGGCAAGGCTAATGCACGACAACGCAAGTCTAGGCAGTGCACGGTAAGGCAAGGAAAGAGTAACGGAAGGAAAGGAAGGCAAGGCAAATACAGGCAAGGCAAGTGTAACAAAAGGCACGGCACAGCAAGGGGAAACAAGGCTAAGGCACGACAACGCACGGCTAGGCAATGCACTGCAAGGCAAGGAAAGGCTGACGCAAGGCAAGGCACGGTGAGGCAAGGCAAGGCTAATGCACGACAACGCACTGCTAGGCAATGCACGGCAAGGCAAGGAAAGGGTAACGCCAGGGAAGGCACGGTCAGGCGAGGCAAGGCTAAGGAACGACAACGCAAGGCTAGACAATGCACGGAAGGCAAGCAAAGAGTAACGGAAGGCAAGGAATGCAAGGCAAAGCAAGGCAACGCAAGCAAGGCTATGGCAAGGTGAAAAAAGTCTAAAGCACGACAACGCAAGTCTACGCAATGCACGGAAGGCAAGCAAAGAGTAACGGAAGGCAAGTAAGGCCAGGGAAACAAGGCAAGGCAAGGGTACCGGAAGGAAAGGCACGGCAAGGGGAAACAAGGCTAAGGCAATACAACGCACGGCTAGGCAATGCACAGCAAGGCAAGGAAAGGGTAACGCAAGGCAAGGCACGGTGAGGCAAGGCAACGCTAATGCACGACAACGCAGGGATAGGCAATGCACGGCAAGGCAAGGAAAGGGTAACGCATGGGAAGACACGGTCGGACGAGGCATGGCTAAGGCACGACAACGCAAGGCTAGGCAATGCCCGGAAGGCAAGCAAAGAGTAACGGAAGGCAAGGAAGGCAAGGGAAAGCAAGGCAAGGCAAGGGTAACGGAAGGAAACGCACGGCAAGGGGAAACAAGGCTAAGGCACGACAACGCACGGCTAGGCAATGCACGGCAAGGCAAGGAAAGGGTAACGCAAGGCAAGGCACGGTGAGGCAAGGCAAGGCTAATGCACGACAACGCACGGCTAGGCAATGCACGACAAGGCAAGGAAAGGGTAACGCAAGGGAAGGAACGGTCAGACGAGGCAAGGCTAAGGCACGACAACGCAAGGCTAGGCAATGCACGGAAGGCAAGCAAAGAGTAACGGAAGGCAAGGAAGGCAAGGGAAAGCAAGGCAAGGCAAGGGTAACAGAAAGAACGGCTCGGCAAGGGGAAACAAGGCTAAGGGACGGCAACGCACGGCTAGGCAATGCACGGCCAGCCAAGGAAAGGGTAACGCAAGGCAAGGCACGGTCAGGCAAGGCAAGGCTAATGCACGACAACGCAAGGCTAGGCAGTGCACGGTAAGGCAAGGAAAGAGTAACGGAAGGAAAGGAAGGCAAGGCAAATCCAGGCAAGGCAAGGGTAACGGAAGGAAACGCACGGCAAGGGGAAACAAGGCTAAGGCACGACAACGCACGGCTAGGCAATGCACGGCAAGGCAAGGAAAGGCTAACGCAAGGCAAGGCACGGTGAGGCAAGGCAAGGCTAATGCACGACAACGCACTGCTAGGCAATGCACGGCAAGGCAAGGAAAGGGTAACGCAAGGCAAGGCACGGTCAGGCGAGGCAAGGCTAAGGAACGACAACGCAATGCTAGACAATGCACGGAAGGCAAGCAAACAGTAACGGAAGGCAAGGAATGCAAGGCAAAGCAAGGCAACGCAAGCAAGGCTATGGCAAGGTGAAAAAAGTCTAAAGCACGACAACGCAAGTCTACGCAATGCACGGAAGGCAAGCAAAGAGTAACGGAAGGCAAGTAATGCCAGGGAAAGCAAGGCAAGGCAAGGGTAACTGAAGGAAAGGCACGGCAAGGGGAAACAAGGCTAAGGCAATACAACGCACGGCTAGGCAATGCACAGCAAGGCAAGGAAAGGGTAACGTAAGGCAAGGCACGGTAAGGCAAGGCAAGGCTAATGCACGACAACGCACGGCTAGGGAATGCACGACAAGGCAAGGAAAGGCAAGGAAATGGTAACGCAAAGGAAGGCACGGTCAGACGAGGCAAGGCTAAGGCACGACAACGCAAGTCTAGGCAATGCACGGAAGGCAAGCAAAGAGTAACGGATGGCAAGGAAGGCAAGGGAAAGCAAGGCAAGGCAAGGGTAACGGAAGGAAACGCACGGCAAGGGGAAACAAGGCTAAGGCACGACAACGCACGGCTAGGCAATGCACGGCAAGGCAAGGAAAGGGTAACGCAAGGCAAGGCACGGTGAGGCAAGGCAAGGCTAATGCACGACAACGCACGGCTAGGCAATGCACGACAAGGCAAAGAAAGGGTAACGCAAGGGAAGGAACGGTCAGACGAGGCAAGGCTAAGGCACGACAACGCAAGGCTAGGCAATGCACGGAAGGCAAGCAAAGAGTAACGGAAGGCAAGGAAGGCAAGGGAAAGCAAGGCAAGGCAAGGGTAACAGAAAGAACGGCTCGGCAAGGGGAAACAAGGCTAAGGGACGGCAACGCACGGCTAGGCAATGCACGGCCAGCCAAGGAAAGGGTAACGCAAGGCAAGGCACGGTCAGGCAAGGCAAGGCTAATGCACGACAACGCAAGTCTAGGCAGTGCACGGTAAGGCAAGGAAAGAGTAACGGAAGGAAAGGAAGGCAAGGCAAATACAGGCAAGGCAAGTGTAACAAAAGGCACGGCACAGCAAGGGGAAAAAAGGCTAAGGCACGACAACGCACGGCTAGGCAATGCACGGCAAGGCAAGGAAAGGCTAACGCAAGGCAAGGCACGGTGAGGCAAGGCAAGGCTAATGCACGACAACGCACTGCTAGGCAATGCACGGCAAGGCAAGGAAAGGGTAACGCAAGGCAAGGCACGGTCAGGCGAGGCAAGGCTAATGCACGACAACGCAAGGCTAGGTAGTGCACGGTAAGGCAAGGAAAGAGTAACGGAAGGAAAGGAAGGCAAGGCAAATCCAGGCAAGGCAAGTGTAACAAAAGGCACGGCACAGCAAGGGGAAACAAGGCTAAGGCACGACAACGCACGGCTAGGCAATGCACTGCAAGGCAAGGAAAGGCTGACGCAAGGCAAGGCACGGTGAGGCAAGGCAAGGCTAATGCACGACAACGCACTGCTAGGCAAAGCACGGCAAGGCAAGGAAAGGGTAACGCCAGGGAAGGCACGATCAGGCGAGGCAAGGCTAAGGAACGACAACGCAAGGCTAGACAATGCACGGAAGGCAAGCAAAGAGTAACGGAAGGCAAGGAATGCAAGGCAAAGCAAGGCAACGCAAGCAAGGCTATGGCAAGGTGAAAAAAGTCTAAAGCACGACAACGCAAGTCTACGCAATGCACGGAAGGCAAGCAAAGAGTAACGGAAGGCAAGTAAGGCCAGGGAAAGCAAGGCAAGGCAAGGGTACCGGAAGGAAAGGCACGGCAAGGGGAAACAAGGCTAAGGCAATACAACGCACGGCTAGGCAATGCACAGCAAGGCAAGGAAAGGGTAACGCAAGGCAAGGCACGGTGAGGCAAGGCAAGGCTAATGCACGACAACGCAGGGATAGGCAATGCACGGCAAGGCAAGGAAAGGGTAACGCAAGGGAAAGCACGGTCGGACGAGGCATGGCTAAGGCACGACAACGCAAGGCTAGGCAATGCACGGAAGGCAAGCAAAGAGTAACGGAAGGCAAGGAAGGCAAGGGAAAGCAAGGCAAGGCAAGGGTAACGGAAGGAAACGCACGGCAAGGGGAAACAAGGCTAAGGCACGACAACGCACGTCTAGGCAATGCACGGCAAGGCAAGGAAAGGGTAACGCAAGGCAAGGCACGGTGAGGCAAGGCAAGGCTAATGCACGACAACGCACGGCTAGGCGATGCACGGAAATGCAAGGAAAGGGTAACGCAAGGCAAGGCACGGTTGGGCAAGGCAAGGCTAATGCACGACAACGAACGGCTAGTCAATGCACGGCAAGGCAAGGAAAGAGTAACGGAAGGCAAGGAAGGCAAGGCAAAGCAAGGCAACGCAAGCAAGGCTATGGCAAGGTGAAACAAGGCTAAGGCACGACAACGCACCGTTAGGCAATGCACGGAAATGCAAGGAAAGGGTAACGCAAGGGAAGGCACGGTCAGACGAGGCAAGGCTAAGGCACGACAACGCAAGGCTAGGCAATGCACGGTGAGGCAAGGAAAGAGTAACGGAAGGAAAGGAAGGGAAGACAAATCCAGGCAAGGCAAGTGTAACAAAATGCACGGCACGGGAAGGGGAATCAAGGCTAAGGCACGACAACGCACGGCTAGGCAATGCACGGCAAGGCAAGGAAAGGGTAACGCAAGGCAAGGCACGGTGAGGCAAGGTAAGGCTAATGCACGACAACGCACGGCTAGGCAATGCACGGCAAGGCAAGGAAAGGGTAATCAAGGGAAGGCACGGTCAGACGAGGCAGGACTAAGGCACGACAACGCAAGGCTAGGCAATGCACGGAAGGCAAGCAAAGAGTAACGGAAGGCAAGGAAGGCAAGGGAAAGCAAGGCAAGGCAAGGGTAACAGAAGGAACGGCTCTGCAAGGGGAAACAAGGTTAAGGTACGGCAACGCACGGCTAGGCAATGCACGACCAGCCAAGGAAAGGGTAACGCAAGGCAAGGCACGGTCAGGCAAGGCAAGGCTAATGCACGACAACGCAAGGCCAGGCAGTGCACGGTAAGGCAAGGAAAGAGTAACGGAAGGAAAGGAAGGCAAGGCAAATCCAGGCAAGGCAAGGGTAACAGAAAGAACGGCACGGCTAGGGGAAACAAGGCTAAGGCACGACAACGCACGGCTAGGCAATGCACGGCAAAGCAAGGAAAGGCTAACGCAAGGCAAGGCACGGTCAGGCGAGGCAAGGCTAAGGCACGACAACGCAAGGCTAGGCAATGCACGGAAAACAAGCAAAGAGTAACGGAAGGCAAGGAAGGCAAGGGAAAGCAAGGGAAGGCAAGGGTAACGGAAGGAACGGCACGGTAGGGGAAACAAGGCTAAGGCACGACAACGCAGGACTAGGCAATGCACGGCAAGGCAAGATAAGGGTAACGCAAGGCAAGGCACTGTCAGGCCAGGGAAGGCTAATGCACGACAACGGAAGGCTAGGCAGTGGACGGCTAGGCAGGGAAAGAGTAAGGGAAGGAAAGGAAGGCAAGGCAAAGCAAGGCAAGGCAAGTGTAACAAAAGGCACGGCACGGCAAGGGGAAACAAGGCGAAGGGACGGCAACGCACGGCTAGGCAATGCACGGCCAGGCAAGGAAAGGGTAACGCAAGGCAAGGCACGGTGAGGCAAGGCAAGGCTAATGCACGACAATACAAGGCTAGGCAATGCACGGAAGGCAAGCAAAGAGTAACGGAAGGCAAGGAATGCAAGGCAAAGCAAGGCAACGCAAGCAAGGCTATGGCAAGGTGAAAAAAGGCTAAGTCACGACAACGCAAGGCTAGGCAATGCACGGAAGGCAAGCAAAGAGTAACGGAAGGCAAGGAAGGCAAGGCAAAGCAAGGCAACGTAAGCAAGGCTATGGCAAGGTGAACCAAGGCTAAGGCACGACAACGCACGGCTAGGCAGTGCACGGCTAGGCAAGGATCGAGTAACCGAAGGCAAGGAAGGCAAGGGAAAGCAAGGGAAGGCAAGAGTAACGGAAGGCACGGCACTGCAAGGGGAAACAAGTCTTAGGCACGACAACGCACAGCTAGGGAATCCACGGATAGGGAAGGAAAGGGTAACGCAAGGCAAGGCACGGTGAGGCAAGGCAAGGCTAATGCACGACAACGCAGGGCTAGGCAATGCACGGCAAGGCAAGGAAAGGGTAACGCAAGGGAAGGCACGGTCAGACGAGGCAAGGCTAAGGCACGACAACGCAAGGCTAGGCAATGCACGGACGGCAAGCAAAGAGGAACGGAAGGCAAGGAAGGCAAGGGAAAGCAAGGCAAGGCAAGGGTAACGGAAGGAAACGCACGGCAAGGGGAAACAAGTCTAAGGCACGACAACGCACGGCTAGGCAATGCACGGCAAGGCAAGGAAACGGTAACGCAAGGCAAGGCACGGTGAGGCAATGCAAGGCTAATGCACGACAACGCACGGCTAGGCAATGCACGGCAAGGCAAGGAAAGGGTAACGCAAGGGAAGGCACGGTCAGACGAGGCAAGGCTAAGGCACGACAACGCAAGGCTAGGCAATGCACGGAAGGCAAGCAAAGAGAAACGTAAGGCAAGGAAAGCAAGGGAAAGCAAGGCAAGGTAAGGGTAAGGGAAGGAACGGCATGGCAACGGGAAACCAGGCTAAGGCACGACAACGCACGGCTAGGCAATGCACGGCAAGGCAAGGAAAGGGTAACGCAAGGCAAGTCACGGTGAGGCAAGGCAAGGCTAATGCACGACAACGCACGGCTAGGCAGTGCACGGCTAGGCAGGGAAAGAGTAACGGAAGGAAAGGAAGGCAAGGCAAAGCAAGGCAAGGCAAGTGTAACAAAAGGCACGGCACGGCAAGGGGAAACAAGGCGAAGGGACGGCAACGCACGGCTAGGCAATGCACGGCCAGGCAAGGAAAGGGTAACGCAATTCAAGGCACGGTGAGGCAAGGCAAGGCTAATGCACGACAATACAAGGCTAGGCAATGCACGGAAGGCAAGCAAAGAGTAACGGAAGGCAAGGAATGCAAGGCAAAGCAAGGCAACGCAAGCAAGTCTATGGCAAGGTGAAAAAAGGCTAAGTCACGACAACGCAAGGCTAGGCAATGCACGGAAGGCAAGCAAAGAGTAACGGAAGGCAAGGAAGGCAAGGCAAAGCAAGGCAACGTAAGCAAGGCTATGGCAAGGTGAAACAAGGCTAAGGCACGACAACGCACGGCTAGGCAATGCACGGCCAGCCAAGGAAAGGGTAACGCAAGGCATGGCACGGTCAGGCAAGGCAAGGCTAATGCACGACAACGCAAGGCTAGGCAGTGCACGGCAAGGCAAGGAAAGGCTAACGCAAGGCAAGGCACGGTCAGGCGAGGCAAGGCTAAGGCACGACAACGCAAGGCTAGGCAATGCACGGAAGGCAAGCAAAGAGTAACGTATGGCAAGGAAGGCAAGGGAAAGCAAGGCAAGGCAAGGGTAACGGAAGGAACGGCACGGCAAGGGGAAACAAGGCTAAGGCACGACAGCGCACGGCTAGGCAATGCACGGCAAGGCAAGGAAAGGGTAACGCAAGGCAAGGAACTGTCAGGCGAGGCAAGGCTAAGGCACGACAACGCAAGGCTAGGCAATGCACGCAAGGTAAGCAAAGAGAAACGTAAGGCAAGGAAAGCAAGGGAAAGCAAGGCAAGGTAAGGGTAAGAGAAGGAACGGCACGGCAAGGGGAAACCAGGCTAAGGCACGACAACGCACGGCTAGGCAATGCACGGCAAGGCAAGGAAAGGGTAACGCAAGGGAAGGCACGGTCAGACGAGGCAAGGCTAAGGCACGACAACGCAAAGCTAGGCAATGCACGGAAGGCAAGCAAAGAGTAACGGAAGGCAAGGAAGGCAAGGGAAAGCAAGGCAAGGCAAGGGTAACAGAAAGAACGGCTCGGCAAGGGGAAACAAGGCTAAGGGACGGCAACGCACGGCTAGGCAATGCACGGCCAGCCAAGGAAAGGGTAACGCAAGGCAAGGCACGGTCAGGGAAGGCAAGGCTAATGCACGACAACGCAAGGCTAGGCAGTGCACGGTAAAGCAAGGAAAGAGTAACGGAAGGAAAGGAAGGCAAGGCAAAGCAAGGCAAGGGAAGTGTAACAAAAGGCACGGCACGGCAAGGGGAAACAAGGCGAAGGGACGGCAACGCACGGCTAGGCAATGCACGGCCAGGCAAGGAAAGGGTAACGCAAGGCAAGGCACGGTGAGGCAAGGCAAGGCTAATGCACGACAATACAAGGCTAGGCAATGCACGGAAGGCAAGCAAAGAGTAACGGAAGGCAAGGAATGCAAGGCAAAGCAAGGCAACGCAAGCAAGGCTATGGCAAGGTGAAAAAAGGCTAAGTCACGACAACGCAAGGCTAGGCAATGCACGGAAGGCAAGCAAAGAGTAACGGAAGGCAAGGAAGGCAAGGCAAAGCAAGGCAACGTAAGCAAGGCTATGGCAAGGTGAACCAAGGCTAAGGCACGACAACGCACGGCTAGGCAGTGCACGGCTAGGCAAGGATCGAGTAACCGAAGGCAAGGAAGGCAAGGGAAAGCAAGGGAAGGCAAGAGTAACGGAAGGCACGGCACTGCAAGGGGAAACAAGTCTTAGGCACGACAACGCACAGCTAGGGAATCCACGGATAGGGAAGGAAAGGGTAACGCAAGGCAAGGCACGGTGAGGCAAGGCAAGGCTAATGCACGACAACGCAGGGCTAAGCAATGCACGGCAAGGCAAGGAAAGGGTAACGCAAGGGAAGGCACGGTCACACGAGGCAAGGCTAAGGCACGACAACGCAAGGCTAGGCAATGCACGGTCGGCAAGCAAAGAGGAACGGAAGGCAAGGAAGGCAAGGGAAAGCAAGGCAAGGCAAGGGTAACGGAAGGAAACGCACGGCAAGGGGAAAAAAGTCTAAGGCACGACAACGCACGGCTTCACAATGCACGGCAAGGCAAGGAAAGGGTAACGCAAGGCAAGGCACGGTCAGGCAAGGCAAGGCTAATGCACGACGACGCAAGGCTAGACAGTGCACGGTAAGGCAAGGAAAGAGAAACGGAAGGAAAGGAAGGCAAGGCAAATCCAGGCAAGGCAAATGTAACAAAAGGCACGGCACGGCAAGGGGAAACAAGGCTAAGGCACGACAACGCACGGCTAGGCAATGCACGGCAAGGCAAGGAAAGGGTAACGCAAGGCAAGGCACGGTGAGGCAAGGCAAGGCTAAGGGACGGCAACGCACGGCTAGGCAATGCACGGCAAGGCAAGGAAAGGCTAACGCAAGGCAAGGCACGGTCAAGCGAGGCAAGGCTAAGGCACGACAACGCAAGGCTAGGCAATGCACGGAAGGCAAGCAAAGAGTAACGGAAGGCAAGGAAGGCAAGGGAAAGCAAGGCAAGGCAAGGGTAACGGAAGGAACGGCACGGCAAGGGGAAACAAGGCTAAGGCACGACAACGCACGTCTAGGCAATGCACGGCAACGCAAGGAAAGGGTAACGGAAGGCAAGGAATTGTGAGGCGAGGCAAGGCTAAGCACGACAACGCAAGGCTAGGCAATGCACGGAAGGTAAGCAAAGAGAAACGTAAGGCAAGGAAAGCAAGGGAAAGCAAGGCAAGGTAAGGGTAAGGGAAGGAACGGCACGGCAACGGGAAACCAGGCTAAGGCACGACAACGCACGGCTAGGCAATGCACGGCAAGGCAAGGAAAGGCTAACGCAAGGCAAGGCACGGTGAGGCAAGGCAAGGCTAATGCATGACAACGCACGGCTAGGCAGTGCACGGCTAGGCAGGGAAAGAGTAACGGAAGGAAAGGAAGGCAAGGCAAAGCAAGGCAAGGCAAGTGTAACAAAAGGCACGGCACGGCAAGGGGAAACAAGGCGAAGGGACGGCAACACACGGCTAGGCAATGCACGGCCAGGCAAGGAAAGGGTAACGCAAGGCAAGGCACGGTGAGGCAAGGCAAGGCTAATGCACGACAATACAAGGCTAGGCAATGCACGGAAGGCAAGCAAAGAGTAACGGAAGGCAAGGAATGCAAGGCAAAGCAAGGCAACGCAAGCAAGGCTATGGCAAGGTGAAAAAAGGCCAAGTCACGACAACGCAAGGCTAGGCAATGCACGGAAGGCAAGCAAAGAGTAACGGAAGGCAAGGAAGGCAAGGCAAAGCAAGGCAACGTAAGCAAGGCTATGGCAAGGTGAAACAAGGCTAAGGCACGACAACGCACGGCTAGGCAATGCACGGCCAGCCAAGGAAAGGGTAACGCAAGGCATGGCACGGTCAGGCAAGGCAAGGCTAATGCACGACAACGCAAGGCTAGGCAGTGCACGGCAAGGCAAGGAAAGGCTAACGCAAGGCAAGGCACGGTCAGGCGAGGCAAGGCTAAGGCACGACAACGCAAGGCTAGGCAATGCACGGAAGGCAAGCAAAGAGTAACGTATGGCAAGGAAGGCAAGGGAAAGCAAGGCAAGGCAAGGGTAACAGAAGGAACGGCTCGGCAAGGGGAAACAAGGCTAAGGGACGGCAACGCACGGCTAGGCAATGCACGGCAAGCCAAGGAAAGGGTAACGCAAGGCAAGGCACGGTCAGGCAAGGCAAGGCTAATGCACGACAACGCAAGGCTAGGCAGTGCACGGTAATGCAAGGAAAGAGTAACGGAAGGAAAGGAAGGCAAGGCAAATCCAGGCAAGGCAAGTGTAACAAAAGGCACGGCACGGCAAGGGGAAACAAATCTAAGGCACGACAACGCACGGCTAGGCAATTCACGGCAAGGCAAGGAAAGGCTAACGCAAGGCAAGGCACGGTCAGGAGAGGAAAGGCTAAGGCACGACAACGCAAGGCTAGGCAATGCACGGAAGGCAAGCAAAGAGTAACGGAAGGCAAGGAAGGCAAGGGAAAGCAAGGCAAGGCAAGGGTAACGGAAGGAACGGCTCGGCAAGGGGAAACAAGGCTAAGGCACGACAACGCAGGAC
The DNA here is from genome assembly GCF_037893015.1 of Macrotis lagotis. Taxonomy (NCBI): domain Eukaryota; kingdom Metazoa; phylum Chordata; class Mammalia; order Peramelemorphia; family Peramelidae; genus Macrotis; species Macrotis lagotis. Next base: position 313,249 of record NW_027421955.1, read on the forward strand.
TAGGCAATGCACGGCAAGGCAAGGAAAGGGTAACGCAAGGCAAGGCACTGTCAGGCGAGGGAAGGCTAATGCACGACAACGCAAGGCTAGGCAGTGCACGGCTAGGCAGGTAAAGAGTAACGGAAGGAAAGGAAGGCAAGGCAAAGCAAGGCAAGGCAAGTGTAACAAAAGGCACGGCACGGCAATGGGAAACAAGGCGAAGGGACGGCAACGCACGGCTAGGCAATGCACGGCCAGGCAAGGAAAGGGTAACGCAAGGCAAGGCACGGTGAGGCAAGGCAAGGCTAATGCACGACAATACAAGGCTAGGCAATGCACGGAAGGCAAGCAAAGAGTAACGGAAGGCAAGGAATGCAAGGCAAAGCAAGGCAACGCAAGCAAGGCTATGGGAAGGTGAAAAAAGGCTAAGGCACGACAAAGCAAGGCTAGGCAATGCACGGAAGGCAAGCAAACAGTAACGGAAGGCAAGGAAGGCAAGGCAAAGCAAGGCAACGCAAGCAAGGCTATAGCAAGGTGAAACAAAGCTAAGGCACGACAACGCACGGCTAGGCAATGCACGGCAAGGCAAGGAAAGGGTAACGCAAGGCAAGGCACGGTGAGGCAAGGCAAGGCTAATGCACGACAACGCACGGCTAGGCAATGCACGGCAAGGCAAGGAAAGGGTAACGCAAGGGAAGGCACGGTCAGACGAGGCAAGGCTAAGGCACGACAACGCAAGGCTAGGCAATGCCCGGAAGGCAAGCAAAGAGTAACGGAAGGCAAGGAAGGCAAGGGAAAGCAAGGCAACGCAAGCAAGGCTATGGCAAGGTGAAAAAAGGCTAAAGCACGACAACGCAAGGCTAGACAATGCACGGAAGGCAAGCAAAGAGTAACGGAAGGCAAGGAATGCAAGGCAAAGCAAGGCAACGCAAGCAAGGCTATGGCAAGGTGAAAAAAGGCTAAAGCACGACAACGCAAGGCTACGCAATGCACGGAAGGCAAGCAAAGAGTAACGGAAGGCAAGGAAGGCCAGGGAAAGCAAGGCAAGGCAAGGGTAACGAAAGGAAAGGCACGGCAAGGGGAAACAAGGCTAAGGCACGACAACGCACGGCTAGGCAATGCACGGCAAGGCAAGGAAAGGGTAACGCAAGGCAAGGCACGGTCAGGCAAGGCAAGGCTAATGCACGACAACGCAAGGCTAGGCAGTGCACGGTAAGACAAGGAAAGAGAAACGGAAGGAAAGGAAGGCAAGGCAAATCCAGGCAAGGCAAGTGTAACAAAAGGCACGGCACGGCAAGGGGAAACAAGGCTAAGGCACGACAACGCACGCCTACGCAATGCACGGCAAGGCAAGGAAAGGGTAACGCAAGGCAAGGCACGGTGAGGCAAGGCAAGGCTAATGCACGACAACGCACGGCTAGGCAATGCACGGCAAGGCAAGGAAAGGGTAACGCCAGGGAAGGCACGGTCAGGCGAGGCAAGGCTAAGGAACGACAAGGCAAGGCTAGACAATGCACGGAAGGCAAGCAAAGAGTAACGGAAGGCAAGGAATGTAAGGCAAAGCAAGGCAACGCAAGCAAGGCTATGGCAAGGTGAAAAAAGTCTAAAGCACGACAACGCAAGTCTACGCAATGCACGGAAGGCAAGCAAAGAGTAACGGAAGGCAAGTAAGGCCAGGGAAAGCAAGGCAAGGCAAGGGTAACGGAAGGAAAGGCACGGCAAGGGGAAACAAGGCTAAGGCACGACAACGCACGGCTAGGCAATGCACGGCAAGGCAAGGAAAGGGTAACGCAAGGCAAGGCACGGTGAGGCAAGGCAAGGCTAATGCACGACAACGCACGGCTAGGCAATGCACGGTAAGGCAAGGAAAGAGTAACGGAAGGCAAGGAAGGCAAGGGAAAGCAAGACAAGGCAAGGGTAACAGAAGGAACGGCTCGGCAAGGGGAAACAAGGCTAAGGGACGGCAACGCACGGCTAGGCAATGCACGGCAAGGCAAGGAAAGGGTAACGCAAGGCAAGGAACGGTCAGGCAAGGCAAGGCTAATGCACGACAACGCAAGGCTAGGCAGTGCACGGTAAGGCAAGGAAAGAGTAACGGAAGGAAAGGAAGGCAAGGCAAATCCAGGCAAGGCAAGTGTAAAAAAAGGCACGGCACGGCAAGGGGAAACAAGGCTAAGGCACGACAACGCACGGCTAGGCAATGCACGGCAAGGCAAGGAAAGGGTAACGCAAGGCAAGGCACGGTGAGGCAAGGCAAGGCTAATGCACGACAACGCACGGCTAGGCAATGCACGGCAAGGCAAGGAAAGGGTAACGCAAGGCAAGGCACGGTCAGGCGAGGCAAGGCTAAGGAACGACAACGCAAGGCTAGACAATGCACGGAAGGCAAGCAAAGAGTAAAGGAAGGCAAGGAATGCAAGGCAAAGCAAGGCAACGCAAGCAAGGCTATGGCAAGGTGAAAAAAGTCTAAAGCACGACAACGCAAGGCTACGCAATGCACGGAAGGCAAGCAAAGAGTAACGGAAGGCAAGGAAGGCCAGGGAAAGCAAGGCAAGGCAAGGGTAACGGAAGGAAAGGCACGGCAAGGGGAAACAAGGCTAAGGCACGACAACGCACGGCTAGGCAATGCACGTCAAGGCAAGGAAAGGGTAACGCAAGGCAAGGCACGGTGAGGCAAGGCAAGGCTAATGCACGACAATACAAGGCTAGGCAATGCACGGAAGGCAAGGAAAGGGTAACGCAAGGGAAGGCACGGTCAGACGAGGCAAGGCTAAGGCACGACAACGCAAGTCTAGGCAATGCACGGAAGGCAAGCAAAGAGTAACGGATGGCAAGGAAGGCAAGGGAAAGCAAGGCAAGGCAAGGGTAACGGAAGGAAACGCACGGCAAGGGGAAAGAAGGCTAAGGCACGACAACGCACGGCTAGGCAATGCACGGCAAGGCAAGGAAAGGGTAACGCAAGGCAAGGCACGGTCAGGCAAGGCAAGGCTAATGCACGACAACGCAGGGATAGGCAATGCACGACAAGGCAAGGAAAGGGTAACGCAATGGAAGGAACGGTCAGACGAGGCAAGGCTAAGGCACGACAACGCAAGGCTAGGCAATGCACGGAAGGCAAGCAAAGAGTAACGGAAGGCAAGGAAGGCAAGGGAAAGCAAGGCAAGGCAAGTGTAACAAAAGGCACGGCACGGCAAGGGGAAACAAGGCTAAGGCACGACAACGCACGGCTAGGCAATGCACGGCAAGGCAAGGAAAGGGTAACGCAAGGCAAGGCACGGTCAGGCAAGGCAAGGCTAATGCACGACAACGCAAGGCTAGGCAGTGCACGGTAAGACAAGGAAAGAGAAACGGAAGGAAAGGAAGGCAAGGCAAATCCAGGCAAGGCAAGTGTAACAAAAGGCACGGCACGGCAAGGGGAAACAAGGCTAAGGCACGACAACGCACGCCTAGGCAATGCACGGCAAGGCAAGGAAAGGCTAACGCAAGGCAAGGCACGGTGAGGCAAGGCAAGGCTAATGCACGACAACGCACGGCTAGGCAATGCACGGCAAGGCAAGGAAAGGCTAACGCAAGGCAAGGCACGGTCAGGCGAGGCAAGGCTAAGGCCCGACAACGCAAGGCTAGGCAATGCACGGAAGGCAAGCAAAGAGTAACGGAACGCAAGGAAGTCCAGGGAAAGCAAGGCAAGGCAAGGGTAACGGAAGGAAACGCACGGCAAGGGGAAACAAGGCTAAGGCACGACAACGCACGGCTAGGCAATGAACGGCAAGGCAAGGAAAGGGTAAACCAAGGCAAGGCACGGTGAGGCAAGGCAAGGCTAATGCACGACAACGCAGGACTAGGCAATACACGGCAAGGCAAGGAAAGGGTAACGCAAGGGAAGGCACGGTCAGACGAGGCAAGGCTATGGCAAGACAACGTAAGGCTAGGCAATGCACGGAAGGCAAGCAAAGAATAACGGAAGGCAAGGAAGGCAAGGGAAAGCAAGCACGGCAAGGGTAACGGAAGGAAACGAACGGCAAGGGGAATCAAGGCTAAGGCACGACAACGCACGGCTAGGCAATGGACGGCAAGGCAAGCAAAGAGTAACGGAAGGCAAGGAAGGCAAGGGAAAGCAAGGGAAGGCAAGGGTAACAGAAGGAACGGCTCGGCAAGGGCACACAAGGCTAAGGCACGGCAACGCACGGCTAGGCAATGCACGGCCAGACAAGGAAAGGGTAACGCAAGGCAAGGCACGGTCAGGCAAGGCAAGGCTAATGCACGACAAAGCAAGGCTAGGCAGTGCACGGAAAGGCAAGGAAAGAGTAACGGAAGGAAAGGAAGGCAAGGCAAATCCAGGCAAGGCAAGTGTAACAAAAGGCACGGCACGGCAAGGGGAAACAAGGCTAAGGCACGACAACGCACGGCTAGGCAATGCACGGCAAGGCAAAGAAAGGGTAACGCAAGGCAAGGCACGGTCAGGCGAGGCAAGGCTAAGGAACGACAACGCAAGGCTAGACAATGCACGGAAGGCAAGCAAAGAGTAACGGAAGGCAAGGAATGCAAGGCAAAGCAAGGCAACGCAAGCAAGGCTATGGCAAAGAGAAAAAAGTCTAAAGCACGACAACGCAAGCCTACGCAATGCACGGAAGGCAAGCAAAGAGTAACGGAAGGCAAGTAAGGCCAGGGAAAGCAAGGCAAGGCAAGGGCAATGGAAGGAAAGGCACGGCAAGGGGAAACAAGGCTAAGGCACGACAACGCACGGCTAGGCAATGCACGGCAAGGCAAGGAAAGGGTAACGCAAGGCAAGGCACGGTGAGGCAAGCAAGGCTAATGCACGACAACGCACGGCTAGGCAATGCACGGCAAGGCAAGGAAAGGGTAACGCAAGGGAAGGCACGGTCAGACGAGGCAAGGCTAAGGCACGACAACACAAGGCTAGGCAATGCATGGAAGGCAAGCAAAGAGGAACGGAAGGCAAGGAAGGCAAGGGAAAGCAAGGCAAGGCAAGGGTAACGGAAGGAAACGCACGGCAAGCGGAAACAAGTCTAATGCACGACAACGCACGGCTAGGCAATGCACGGCAAGGCAAGGAAAGGGTAACGCAAGGCAAGGCACGGTCAGGCGAGGCAAGCCTAAGGCACGACAACGCAAGGCTAGGCAATGCACGGAAGGCAAGCAAAGAGTAACGGAAGGCAAGGAAGGCAAGGGAAAGCACGGCAAGGCAAGGGTAACAGAAGGAACGGCTCGGCAAGGGGAAACAAGTCTAAGGGACGGCAACGCACGGCTAGGCAATGCACGGCCAGCCAAGGAAAGGTTAACGCAAGGCATGGCACGGTCAGGCAAGGCAAGGCTAATGCACGACAACGCAAGTCTAGGCAGTGCATGGTAAGGCAAGGAAAGAGAAACGGAAGGAAAGGAAGGCAAGGCAAATCCAGGCAACGCAAGTGTAACAAAAGGCACGGCAAGGCAAGGGGAAACAAGGCTAAGGCACGACAACGCACGGCTAGGCAATGCACGGCAAGGCAAGGAAAGGGTAACGCAAGGCAAGGCACGGTGAGGCGAGGCAAGTCTAATGCACGACAACGCACGGCTAGGCAATGCACGGCAAGGCAAGGAAAGGGTAACGCAAGGCAAGGCACGGTCAGGCGAGGCAAGGCTAAGGCACGACAACGCACGGCTAGGCAATGCACGGCAAGGCAAGGAAAGGGTAACGCAAGGCAAGGCACGGTCAGACGAGGCAAGGCTAAGTCACGACAACGCACGGCTAGGCATTGCACGGCAAGGCAAGGAAAGGCTAACGCAAGGCAAGGCACGGTCAGGCGAGGCAAGGCTAAGGCACGACAACGCAAGGCTAGGCAATGCACGGAAGGCAAGCAAAGAGTAACGTATGGCAAGGAAGGCAAGGGAAAGTAAGGCAAGGCAAGGGTAACGGAAGGAACGGCACGGCAAGGGGAAACAAGGCTAAGGCACGACAGCGCACGGCTAGGCAATGCACGGCAAGGAAAGGAAAGGGTAACGCAAGGCAAGGAACTGTCAGGCGAGGCAAGGCTAAGGCACGACAACGCAAGGCTAGGCAATGCACGCAAGGTAATCAAAGAGAAACGTAAGGCAAGGAAAGCAAGGGAAAGCAAGGCAAGGTAAGGGTAAGGGAAGGAACGGCACGGCAAGGGGAAACCAGGCTAAGGCACGACAACGCACGGCTAGGCAATGCACGGCAAGGCAAGGAAAGGGTAACGCAAGGGAAGGCACGGTCAGACGAGGCAAGGCTAAGGCACGACAACGCAAGGCTAAGCAATGCACGGAAGGCAAGCAAAGAGTAACGGAAGGCAAGGAAGGCAAGGGAAAGCAAGGCAAGGCAAGGGTAACAGAAAGAACGGGTCGGCAAGGGGAAACAAGGCTAAGGGACGGCAACGCACGGCTAGGCAATGCACGGCCAGCCAAGGAAAGGGTAACGCAAGGCAAGGCACGGTCAGGCAAGGCAAGGCTAATGCACGACAACGCAAGGCTAGGCAGTGCACGGTAATGCAAGGAAAGAGTAACGGAAGGAAAGGAAGGCAAGGCAAATCCAGGCAAGGCAAGTGTAACAAAAGGCACGGCACGGCAAGGGGAAACAAATCTAAGGCACGACAACGCACGGCTAGGCAATGCACGGCAAGGCAAGGAAAGGCTAACGCAAGGCAAGGCACGGTGAGGCAAGGCATGGCTAATGCACGACAACGCACGGCTAGGCAATGCACGGCAAGGCAAGGAAAGGCTAACGCAAGGCAAGGCACGGTCAGGCGAGGCAAGGCTAAGGCCCGACAACGCAAGGCTAGGCAATGCACGGAAGGCAAGCAAAGAGTAACGGAAGGCAAGGAAGGCAAGGGAAAGCAAGGCAAGGCAAGGGTAACGGAAGGAAACGCACGGCAAGGGGAAACAAGGCTAAGGCACGACAACGCACGGCTAGGCAATGAACGGCAAGGCAAGGAAAGGGTAAACCAAGGCAAGGCACGGTGAGGCAAGGCAAGGCTAATGCACGACAACGCAGGACTAGGCAATACACGGCAAGGCAAGGAAAGGGTAACGCAAGGGAAGGCACGGTCAGACGAGGCAAGGCTATGGCAAGACAACGTAAGGCTAGGCAATGCACGGAAGGGAAGCAAAGAATAACGGAAGGCAAGGAAGGCAAGGGAAAGCAAGCACGGCAAGGGTAACGGAAGGAAACGAACGGCAAGGGGAATCAAGGCTAAGGCACGACAACGCACGGCTAGGCAATGCACGGCAAGGCAAGCAAAGAGTAACGGAAGGCAAGGAAGGCAAGGGAAAGCAAGGGAAGGCAAGGGTAACAGAAGGAACGGCTCGGCAAGGGCACACAAGGCTAAGGCACGGCAACGCACGGCTAGGCAATGCACGGCCAGCCAAGGAAAGGGTAACGCAAGGCAAGGCACGGTCAGGCAAGGCAAGGCTAATGCACGACAAAGCAAGGCTAGGCAGTGCACGGAAAGGCAAGGAAAGAGTAACGGAAGGAAAGGAAGGCAAGGCAAATCCAGGCAAGGCAAGTGTAACAAAAGGCACGGCACGGCAAGGGGAAACAAGGCTAAGGCACGACAACGCACGGCTAGGCAATGCACGGCAAGGCAAGGAAAGGGTAACGCAAGGCAAGGCACGGTCAGGCGAGGCAAGGCTAAGGAACGACAACGCAAGGCTAGACAATGCACGGAAGGCAAGCAAAGAGTAACGGAAGGCAAGGAATGCAAGGCAAAGCAAGGCAACGCAAGCAAGGCTATGGCAAAGTGAAAAAAGTCTAAAGCACGACAACGCAAGCCTACGCAATGCACGGAAGGCAAGCAAAGAGTAACGGAAGGCAAGTAAGGCCAGGGAAAGCAAGGCAAGGCAAGGGCAATGGAAGGAACGGCACGGCAAGGGGAAACAAGGCTAAGGCACGACAACGCACGGCTAGGCAATGCACGGCAAGGCAAGGAAAGGGTAACGCAAGGCAAGGCACGGTGAGGCAAGCAAGGCTAATGCACGACAACGCACGGCTAGGCAATGCACGGCAAGGCAAGGAAAGGGTAACGCAAGGGAAGGCACGGTCAGACGAGGCAAGGCTAAGGCACGACAACACAAGGCTAGGCAATGCATGGAAGGCAAGCAAAGAGGAACGGAAGGCAAGGAAGGCAAGGGAAAGCAAGGCAAGGCAAGGGTAACGGAAGGAAACGCACGGCAAGCGGAAACAAGTCTAATGCACGACAACGCACGGCTAGGCAATGCACGGCAAGGCAAGCAAAGAGTAACGGAAGGCAAGGAAGGCAATGGAAAGCACGGCAAGGCAAGGGTAACAGAAGGAACGGCTCGGCAAGGGGAAACAAGTCTAAGGGACGGCAACGCACGGCTAGGCAATGCACGGCCAGCCAAGGAAAGGTTAACGCAAGGCATGGCACGGTCAGGCAAGGCAAGGCTAATGCACGACAACGCACGTCTAGGCAGTGCATGGTAAGGCAAGGAAAGAGAAACGGAAGGAAAGGAAGGCAAGGCAAATCCAGGCAACGCAAGTGTAACAAAAGGCAAGGCAAGGCAAGGGGAAACAAGGCTAAGGCACGACAACGCACGGCTAGGCAATGCACGGCAAGGCAAGGAAAGGGTAACGCAAGGCAAGGCACGGTGAGGCAAGGCAAGTCTAATGCACGACAACGCACGGCTAGGCAATGCACGGCAAGGCAAGGAAAGGCTAACGCAAGGCAAGGCACGGTCAGGCGAGGCAAGGCTAAGGCACGACAACGCACGGCTAGGCAATGCACGGCAAGGCAAGGAAAGGGTAACGCAAGGGAAGGCACGGTCAGACGAGGCAAGGCTAAGTCACGACAACGCACGGCTAGGCATTGCACGGCAAGGCAAGGAAAGGCTAACGCAAGGCAAGGCACGGTCAGGCGAGGCAAGGCTAAGGCACGACAACGCAAGGCTAGGCAATGCACGGAAGGCAAGCAAAGAGTAACGTATGGCAAGGAAGGCAAGGGAAAGTAAGGCAAGGCAAGGGTAACGGAAGGAACGGCACGGCAAGGGGAAACAAGGCTAAGGCACGACAGCGCACGGTTAGGCAATGCACGGCAAGGAAAGGAAAGGGTAACGCAAGGCAAGGAACTGTCAGGCGAGGCAAGGCTAAGGCACGACAACGCAAGGCTAGGCAATGCACGCAAGGTAATCAAAGAGAAACGTAAGGCAAGGAAAGCAAGGGAAAGCAAGGCAAGGTAAGGGTAAGGGAAGGAACGGCACGGCAAGGGGAAACCAGGCTAAGGCACGACAACGCACGGCTAGGCAATGCACGGCAAGGCAAGGAAAGGGTAACGCAAGGGAAGGCACGGTCAGACGAGGCAAGGCTAAGGCACGACAACGCAAGGCTAGGCAATGCACGGAAGGCAAGCAAAGAGTAACGGAAGGCAAGGAAGGCAAGGGAAAGCAAGGCAAGGCAAGGGTAACAGAAAGAACGGCTCGGCAAGGGGAAACAAGGCTAAGGGACGGCAACGCACGGAAAGGCAATGCACGGCCAGCCAAGGAAAGGGTAACGCAAGGCAAGGCACGGTCAGGCAAGGCAAGGCTAATGCACGACAACGCAAGGCTAGGCAGTGCACGGTAAGGCAAGGAAACAGTAACGGAAGGAAAGGAAGGCAAGGCAAATCCAGCCAAGGCAAGTGGAACAAAAGGCACGGCACGGCAAGGGGAAACAAGGCTAAGGCACGACAACGCACGGCTAGGCAATGCACGGCAAGGCAAGGAAAGGCTAACGCAAGGCAAGGCACGGTGAGGCAAGGCAAGGCTAATGCACGACAACGCACTGCTAGGCAATGCACCGCAAGGCAAGGAAAGGGTAACGCAAGGCAAGGCACGGTCATGCGAGGCAAGGCTAAGGAACGACAACGCAAGGCTAGACAATGCACGGAAGGCAAGCAAAGAGTAACGGAAGGCAAGGAATGCAAGGCAAAGCAAGGCAACGCAAGCAAGGCTATGGCAAGGTGAAAAAAGTCTAAAGCACGACAACGCAAGTCTACGCAATGCACGGAAGGCAAGCAAAGAGTAACGGAAGGCAAGTAAGGCCAGGGAAAGCAAGGCAAGGCAAGGGTAACTGAAGGAAAGGCACGGCAAGGGGAAACAAGGCTAAGGCAATACAACGCACGGCTAGGCAATGCACAGCAAGGCAAGGAAAGGGTAACGCAAGGCAAGGCACGGTGAGGCAAGGCAAGGCTACTGCACGACAACGCACGGCTAGGCAATGCACGACAAGGCAAGGAAAGGGTAACGCAAGGGAAGGCACGGTCAGACGAGGCAAGGCTAAGACACGACAACGCAAGGCTAGGCAATGCACGGAAGGCAAGCAAAGAGGAACGGAAGGCAAGGAAGGCAAGGGAAAGCAAGGCAAGGCAAGGGTAACGAAAGGAAACGCACGGCAAGCGGAAACAAGGCTAATGCACGACAACGCACGGCTAGGCAATGCACGGCAAGTCAAGGAAAGGGTAACGCAAGGCAAGGCACGGTCAGGCGAGGCAAGGCTAAGGCACGACAACGCAAGGCTAGGCAATGCACGGAATGCAAGCAAAGAGTAACGGAAGGCAAGGAAGGCAAGGGAAAGCAAGGCAAGGCAAGGGTAACAGAAGGAACGGATCGGCAAGGGGAAACAAGGCTAAGGGACGGCAACGCACGGCTAGGCAATGCACGGCCAGCCAAGGAAAGGGTAACGCAAGGCAAGGCACGGTCAGGCAAGGCAAGGCTAATGCACGACAACGCAAGGCTAGGCAGTGCACGGTAATGCAAGGAAAGAGTAACGGAAGGAAAGGAAGGCAAGGCAAATCCAGGCAAGGCAAGTGTAACAAAAGGCACGGCACGGCAAGGGGAAACAAATCTAAGGCACGACAACGCACGGCTAGGCAATTCACGGCAAGGCAAGGAAAGGCTAACGCAAGGCAAGGCACGGTCAGGAGAGGAAAGGCTAAGGCACGACAACGCAAGGCTAGGCAATGCACGGAAGGCAATCAAAGAGTAACGGAAGGCAAGGAAGGCAAAGGAAAGCAAGGCAAGGCAAGGGTAACGGAAGGAACGGCACGGCAAGGGGAAACAAGGCTAAGGCACGACAACGCAGGACTAGGCAATGCACGGCAAGGCAAGCAAAGAGTAACGGAAGGCAAGGAATGCAAGGCAAAGCAAGGCAACGCAAGGAAGGCTATGGCAAGGTGAAAAAAGGCTAAGGCACGACAACGCAAGGCTAGACAATGCACGGAAGGCAAGCAAAGAGTAACGGAAGGCAAGGAATGCAAGGCAAAGCAAGGCAACGCAAGCAAGGCTATGGCAAGGTGAAAAAAGGCTAAAGCACGACAACGCAAGGCTACGCAATGCACGGAAGGCAAGCAAAGAGTAACGGAAGGCAAGGAAGGCCAGGGAAAGCAAGGCAAGGCAAGGGTAACGAAAGGAAAGGCACGGCAAGGGGAAACAAGGCTAAGGCACGACAACGCACGGCTAGGCAATGAACGGCAAGGCAAGGAATGGGTAACGTAAGGCAAGGCACGGTAAGGCAAGGCAAGGCTAATGCACGACAACGCAGGGCTAGGCAATGCACGGCAAGGCAAGGAAAGGGTAACGCAAGGGAAGGCACGGTCAGACGAGGCAAGGCTAAGGCACGACAACGCAAGTCTAGGCAATGCACGGAAGGCAAGCAAAGAGTAACGGATGGCAAGGAAGGCAAGGGAAAGCAAGGCAAGGCAAGGGTAACGGAAGGAAACGCACGGGAAGGGGAAACAAGGCTAAGGCACGACAACGCACGGCTAGGCAATGCACGGCAAGGCAAGGAAAGGGTAACGCAAGGCAAGGCACGGTGAGGCAAGGCAAGGCTAATGCACGACAACGCACGGCTAGGCAATGCACGACAAGGCAAGGAAAGGGTAACGCAAGGGAAGGAACGGTCAGACGAGGCAAGGCTAAGGCACGACAACGCAAGGCTAGGCAATGCACGGAAGGCAAGCAAAGAGTAACGGAAGGCAAGGAAGGCAAGGGAAAGCAAGGCAAGGCAAGTGTAACAAAAGGCACGGCACGGCAAGGGGAAACAAGGCTAAGGCACGACAACGCACGGCTAGGCAATGCACGGCAAGGCAAGGAAAGGGTAACGCAAGGCAAGGCACGGTCAGGCAAGGCAAGGCTAATGCACGACAACGCAAGGCTAGGCAGTGCACGGTAAGACAAGGAAAGAGAAACGGAAGGAAAGGAAGGCAAGGCAAATCCAGGCAAGGCAAGTGTAACAAAAGGCACGGCACGGCAAGGGGAAACAAGGCTAAGGCACGACAACGCACGCCTAGGCAATGCACGGCAAGGCAAGGAAAGGGTAACGCAAGGCAAGGCACGGTGAGGCAAGGCAAGGCTAATGCACGACAACGCACGGCTAGGCAATGCACGGCAAGGCAAGGAAAGGCTAACGCAAGGCAAGGCACGGTCAGGCGAGGCAAGGCTAAGGCACGACAACGCAAGGCTAGGCAATGCACGGAAGGCAAGCAAAGAGTAACGGAACGCAAGGAAGTCCAGGGAAAGCAAGGCAAGGCAAGGGCAACGGAAGGAAAGGCACGGCAAGGGGAAACAAGGCTAAGGCACGACAACGCACGGCTAGGCAATGAACGGCAAGGCAAGGAAAGGGTAACGCAAGGCAAGGCACGGTGAGGCAAGGCAAGGCTAATGCACGACAACGCAGGGCTAGGCAATGCACGGCAAGGCAAGGAAAGGGTAACGCAAAGGAAGGCACGGTCAGACGAGGCAAGGCTAAGGAACGACAACGCAAGGCTAGACAATGCACGGAAGGCAAGCAAAGAGTAACGGAAGGCAAGGAATGCAAGGCAAAGCAAGGCAACGCAAGCAAGGCTATGGCAAGGTGAAAAAAGTCTAAAGCACGACAACGCAAATCTACGCAATGCACGGAAGGCAAGCAAAGAGTAACGGAAGGCAAGTAAGGCCAGGGAAAGCAAGGCAAGGCAAGGGTAACGGAAGGAAAGGCACGGCAAGGGGAAACAAGGCTAAGGCAATACAACGCACGGCTAGGCAATGCACAGCAAGGCAAGGAAAGGGTAACGCAAGGCAAGGCACGGTGAGGCAAGGCAAGGCTAATGCACGACAACGCAGGGATAGGCAATGCACGGCAAGGCAAGGAAAGGGTAACGCAAGGGAAGGCACGGTCAGACGAGGCATGGCTAAGGCACGACAACGCAAGGCTAGGCAATGCCCGGAAGGCAAGCAAAGAGTAACGGAAGGCAAGGAAGGCAACGGAAAGCAAGGCAAGGCAAGGGTAACGGAAGGAAACGCACGGCAAGGGGAAACAAGGCTAAGGCACGACAACGCACGGCTAGGCAATGCACGGCAAGGCAAGGAAAGGGTAACGCAAGGCAAGGCACGGTGAGGCAAGGCAAGGCTAATGCACGACAACGCACGGCTAGGCAATGCACGGCAAGGCAAGGAAAGGGTAACGCAAGGGAAGGCACGGTCAGACGAGGCAAGGCTAAGGCACGACAACGCAAGGCTAGGCAATGCACGGAAGGCAAGCAAAGAGGAACGGAAGGCAAGGAAGGCAAGGGAAAGCAAGGCAAGGCAAGGGTAACGGAAGGAAATGCACGGCAAGCGGAAACAAGGCTAATGCACGACAACGCACGGCTAGGCAATGCACGGCAAGGCAAGGAAAGGGTAACGCAAGGCAAGGCACGGTCAGGCGAGGCAAGGCTAAGGCACGACAACGCAAGGCTAGGCAATGCACGGAATGCAAGCAAAGAGTAACGGAAGGCAAGGAAGGCAAGGGAAAGCCAGGCAAGGCAAGGGTAACAGAAGGAACGGCTCGGCAAGGGGAAACAAGGCTAAGGGACGGCAACGCAAGGCTAGGCAATGCCCGGCCAGCCAAGGAAAGGGTAACGCAAGGCAAGGCACGGTCAGGCAAGGGAGGGCTAATGCACGACAACGCAAGGCTAGGCAGTGCACGGTAATGCAAGGAAAGAGTAACGGAAGGAAAGGAAGGCAAGGCAAATCCAGGCAAGGCAAGTGTAACAAAAGGCACGGCACGGCAAGGGGAAACAAATCTAAGGCACGACAACGCACGGCTAGGCAATGCACGGCAAGGCAAGGAAAGGCTAACGCAAGGCAAGGCACGGTGAGGCAAGGCATGGCTAATGCACGACAACGCACGGCTAGGCAATGCACGGCAAGGCAAGGAAAGGCTAACGCAAGGCAAGGCACGGTCAGGCGAGGCAAGGCTAAGGCCCGACAACGCAAGGCTAGGCAATGCACGGAAGGCAAGCAAAGAGTAACGGAAGGCAAGGAAGGCAAGGGAAAGCAAGGCAAGGCAAGGGTAACGGAAGGAAACGCACGGCAAGGGGAAACAAGGCTAAGGCACGACAACGCACGGCTAGGCAATGAACGGCAAGGCAAGGAAAGGGTAAACCAAGGCAAGGCACGGTGAGGCAAGGCAAGGCTAATGCACGACAACGCAGGACTAGGCAATACACGGCAAGGCAAGGAAAGGGTAACGCAAGGGAAGGCACGGTCAGACGAGGCAAGGCTATGGCAAGACAACGTAAGGCTAGGCAATGCACGGAAGGCAAGCAAAGAATAACGGAAGGCAAGGAAGGCAAGGGAAAGCAAGCACGGCAAGGGTAACGGAAGGAAACGAACGGCAAGGGGAATCAAGGCTAAGGCACGACAACGCACGGCTAGGCAATGCACGGCAAGGCAAGCAAAGAGTAACGGAAGGCAAGGAAGGCAAGGGAAAGCAAGAAAGGCAAGGGTAACAGAAGGAACGGCTCGGCAAGGGCACACAAGGCTAAGGCACGGCAACGCACGGGTAGGCAATGCACGGCCAGCCAAGGAAAGGGTAACGCAAGGCAAGGCACGGTCAGGCAAGGCAAGGCTAATGCACGACAAAGCAAGGCTAGGCAGTGCACGGAAAGGCAAGGAAAGAGTAACGGAAGGAAAGGAAGGCAAGGCAAATCCAGGCAAGGCAAGTGTAACAAAAGGCACGGCACGGCAAGGGGAAACAAGGCTAAGGCACGACAACGCACGGCTAGGCAATGCACGGCAAGGCAAGGAAAGGGTAACGCAAGGCAAGGCACGGTCAGGCGAGGCAAGGCTAAGGAACGACAACGCAAGGCTAGACAATGCACGGAAGGCAAGCAAAGAGTAACGGAAGGCAAGGAATGCAAGGCAAAGCAAGGCAACGCAAGCAAGGCTATGGCAAAGTGAAAAAAGTCTAAAGCACGACAACGCAAGCCTACGCAATGCACGGAAGGCAAGCAAAGAGTAACGGAAGGCAAGTAAGGCCAGGGAAAGCAAGGCAAGGCAAGGGCAATGGAAGGAAAGGCACGGCAAGGGGAAACAAGGCTAAGGCACGACAACGCACGGCTAGGCAATGCACGGCAAGGCAAGGAAAGGGTAACGCAAGGCAAGGCACGGTGAGGCAAGCAAGGCTAATGCACGACAACGCACGGCTAGGCAATGCACGGCAAGGCAAGGAAAGGGTAACGCAAGGGAAGGCACGGTCAGACGAGGCAAGGCTAAGGCACGACAACACAAGGCTAGGCAATGCATGGAAGGCAAGCAAAGAGGAACGGAAGGCAAGGAAGGCAAGGGAAAGCAAGGCAAGGCAAGGGTAACGGAAGGAAACGCACGGCAAGCGGAAACAAGTCTAATGCACGACAACGCACGGCTAGGCAATGCACGGCAAGGCAAGGAAAGGGTAACGCAAGGCAAGGCACGGTCAGGCGAGGCAAGCCTAAGGCACGACAACGCAAGGCTAGGCAATGCACGGAAGGCAAGCAAAGAGTAACGGAAGGCAAGGAAGGCAAGGGAAAGCACGGCAAGGCAAGGGTAACAGAAGGAACGGCTCGGCAAGGGGAAACAAGTCTAAGGGACGGCAACGCACGGCTAGGCAATGCACGGCCAGCCAAGGAAAGGTTAACGCAAGGCATGGCACGGTCAGGCAAGGCAAGGCTAATGCACGACAACGCAAGTCTAGGCAGTGCATGGTAAGGCAAGGAAAGAGAAACGGAAGGAAAGGAAGGCAAGGCAAATCCAGGCAACGCAAGTGTAACAAAAGGCACGGCAAGGCAAGGGGAAACAAGGCTAAGGCACGACAACGCACGGCTAGGCAATGCACGGCAAGGCAAGGAAAGGGTAACGCAAGGCAAGGCACGGTGAGGCAAGGCAAGTCTAATGCACGACAACGCACGGCTAGGCAATGCACGGCAAGGCAAGGAAAGGGTAACGCAAGGCAAGGCAAGGCACGGTCAGGCGAGGCAAGGCTAAGGCACGACAACGCACGGCTAGGCAATGCACGGCAAGGCAAGGAAAGGGTAACGCAAGGCAAGGCACGGTCAGACGAGGCAAGGCTAAGTCACGACAACGCACGGCTAGGCATTGCACGGCAAGGCAAGGAAAGGCTAACGCAAGGCAAGGCACGGTCAGGCGAGGCAAGGCTAAGGCACGACAACGCAAGGCTAGGCAATGCACGGAAGGCAAGCAAAGAGTAACGTATGGCAAGGAAGGCAAGGGAAAGTAAGGCAAGGCAAGGGTAACGGAAGGAACGGCACGGCAAGGGGAAACAAGGCTAAGGCACGACAGCGCACGGCTAGGCAATGCACGGCAAGGAAAGGAAAGGGTAACGCAAGGCAAGGAACTGTCAGGCGAGGCAAGGCTAAGGCACGACAACGCAAGGCTAGGCAATGCACGCAAGGTAATCAAAGAGAAACGTAAGGCAAGGAAAGCAAGGGAAAGCAAGGCAAGGTAAGGGTAAGGGAAGGAACGGCACGGCAAGGGGAAACCAGGCTAAGGCACGACAACGCACGGCTAGGCAATGCACGGCAAGGCAAGGAAAGGGTAACGCAAGGGAAGGCACGGTCAGACGAGGCAAGGCTAAGGCACGACAACGCAAGGCTAGGCAATGCACGGAAGGCAAGCAAAGAGTAACGGAAGGCAAGGAAGGCAAGGGAAAGCAAGGCAAGGCAAGGGTAACAGAAAGAACGGCTCGGCAAGGGGAAACAAGGCTAAGGGACGGCAACGCACGGCTAGGCAATGCACGGCCAGCCAAGGAAAGGGTAACGCAAGGCAAGGCACGGTCAGGCAAGGCAAGGCTAATGCACGACAACGCAAGGCTAGGCAGTGCACGGTAATGCAAGGAAAGAGTAACGGAAGGAAAGGAAGGCAAGGCAAATCCAGGCAAGGCAAGTGTAACAAAAGGCACGGCACGGCAAGGGGAAACAAATCTAAGGCACGACAACGCACGGCTAGGCAATGCACGGCAAGGCAAGGAAAGGCTAACGCAAGGCAAGGCACGGTGAGGCAAGGCATGGCTAATGCACGACAACGCACGGCTAGGCAATGCACGGCAAGGCAAGGAAAGGCTAACGCAAGGCAAGGCACGGTCAGGCGAGGCAAGGCTAAGGCCCGACAACGCAAGGCTAGGCAATGCACGGAAGGCAAGCAAAGAGTAACGGAAGGCAAGGAAGGCAAGGGAAAGCAAGGCAAGGCAAGGGTAACGGAAGGAAACGCACGGCAAGGGGAAACAAGGCTAAGGCACGACAACGCACGGCTAGGCAATGAACGGCAAGGCAAGGAAAGGGTAAACCAAGGCAAGGCACGGTGAGGCAAGGCAAGGCTAATGCACGACAACGCAGGACTAGGCAATACACGGCAAGGCAAGGAAAGGGTAACGCAAGGGAAGGCACGGTCAGACGAGGCAAGGCTATGGCAAGACAACGTAAGGCTAGGCAATGCACGGAAGGCAAGCAAAGAATAACGGAAGGCAAGGAAGGCAAGGGAAAGCAAGCACGGCAAGGGTAACGGAAGGAAACGAACGGCAAGGGGAATCAAGGCTAAGGCACGACAACGCACGGCTAGGCAATGCACGGCAAGGCAAGCAAAGAGTAACGGAAGGCAAGGAAGGCAAGGGAAAGCAAGGGAAGGCAAGGGTAACAGAAGGAACGGCTCGGCAAGGGCACACAAGGCTAAGGCACGGCAACGCACGGCTAGGCAATGCACGGGAAGCCAAGGAAAGGGTAACGCAAGGCAAGGCACGGTCAGGCAAGGCAAGGCTAATGCACGACAAAGCAAGGCTAGGCAGTGCACGGAAAGGCAAGGAAAGAGTAACGGAAGGAAAGGAAGGCAAGGCAAATCCAGGCAAGGCAAGTGTAACAAAAGGCACGGCACGGCAAGGGGAAACAAGGCTAAGGCACGACAACGCACGGCTAGGCAATGCACGGCAAGGCAAGGAAAGGGTAACGCAAGGCAAGGCACGGTCAGGCGAGGCAAGGCTAAGGAACGACAACGCAAGGCTAGACAATGCACCGAAGGCAAGCAAAGAGTAACGGAAGGCAAGGAATGCAAGGCAAAGCAAGGCAACGCAAGCAAGGCTATGGCAAAGTGAAAAAAGTCTAAAGCACGACAACGCAAGCCTACGCAATGCACGGAAGGCAAGCAAAGTGTAACGGAAGGCAAGTAAGGCCAGGGAAAGCAAGGCAAGGCAAGGGCAATGGAAGGAAAGGCACGGCAAGGGGAAACAAGGCTAAGGCACGACAACGCACGCCTAGGCAATGCACGGCAAGGCAAGGAAAGGGTAACGCAAGGCAAGGCACGGTGAGGCAAGCAAGGCTAATGCACGACAACGCACGGCTAGGCAATGCACGGCAAGGCAAGGAAAGGGTAACGCAAGGGAAGGCACGGTCAGACGAGGCAAGGCTAAGGCACGACAACGCAAGGCTAGGCAATGCACGGAAGGCAAGCAAAGAGGAACGGAAGGCAAGGAAGGCAAGGGAAAGCAAGGCAAGGCAAGGGTAACGGAAGGAAACGCACGGCAAGCGGAAACAAGTCTAATGCACGACAACGCACGGCTAGGCAATGCACGGCAAGGCAAGGAAAGGGTAACGCAAGGCAAGGCACGGTCAGGCGAGGCAAGCCTAAGGCACGACAACGCAAGGCTAGGCAATGCACGGAAGGCAAGCAAAGAGTAACGGAAGGCAAGGAAGGCAATGGAAAGCACGGCAAGGCAAGGGTAACAGAAGGAACGGCTCGGCAAGGGGAAACAAGTCTAAGGGACGGCAACGCACGGCTAGGCAATGCACGGCCAGCCAAGGAAAGGTTAACGCAAGGCATGGCACGGTCAGGCAAGGCAAGGCTAATGCACGACAACGCAAGCTAGGCAGTGCATGGTAAGGCAAGGAAAGAGAAACGGAAGGAAAGGAAGGCAAGGCAAATCCAGGCAACGCAAGTGTAACAAAAGGCAAGGCAAGGCAAGGGGAAACAAGGCTAAGGCACGACAACGCACGGCTAGGCAATGCACGGCAAGGCAAGGAAAGGGTAACGCAAGGCAAGGCACGGTGAGGCAAGGCAAGTCTAATGCACGACAACGCACGGCTAGGCAATGCACGGCAAGGCAAGGAAAGGCTAACGCAAGGCAAGGCACGGTCAGGCGAGGCAAGGCTAAGGCACGACAACGCAAGGCTAGGCAATGCACGGAAGGCAAGCAAAGAGTAACGTATGGCAAGGAAGGCAAGGGAAAGTAAGGCAAGGCAAGGGTAACGGAAGGAACGGCACGGCAAGGGGAAACAAGGCTAAGGCACGACAGCGCACGGCTAGGCAATGCACGGCAAGGAAAGGAAAGGGTAACGCAAGGCAAGGAACTGTCAGGCGAGGCAAGGCTAAGGCACGACAACGCAAGGCTAGGCAATGCACGCAAGGTAATCAAAGAGAAACGTAAGGCAAGGAAAGCAAGGGAAAGCAAGGCAAGGTAAGGGTAAGGGAAGGAACGGCACGGCAAGGGGAAACCAGGCTAAGGCACGACAACGCACGGCTAGGCAATGCACGGCAAGGCAAGGAAAGGGTAACGCAAGGGAAGGCACGGTCAGACGAGGCAAGGCTAAGGCACGACAACGCAAGGCTAGGCAATGCACGGAAGGCAAGCAAAGAGTAACGGAAGGCAAGGAAGGCAAGGGAAAGCAAGGCAAGGCAAGGGTAACGGAAGGAAACGCACGGCAAGGGGAAACAAGGCTAAGGCACGACAACGCACGGCTAGGCAATGCACGGCAAGGCAAGGAAAGGGTAACGCAAGGCAAGGCACGGTGAGGCAAGGCAAGGCTAATGCACGACAACGCACGGCTAGGCAATGCACGGCAAGGCAAGGAAAGGGTAACGCAAGGGAAGGCACGGTCAGACGAGGCAAGGCTAAGGCACGACAACGCAAGGCTAGGCAATGCACGGAAGGCAAGCAAAGAGTAACAGAAGGCAAGGAATGCAAGGCAAAGCAAGGCAACGCAAGCAAGGCTATGGCAAGGTGAAAAAAGTCTAAAGCACGACAACGCAAGTCTACGCAATGCACGGAAGGCAAGCAAAGAGTAACGGAAGGCAAGTAAGGCCAGGGAAAGCAAGGCAAGGCAAGGGTAACGGAAGGAAAGGCACGGCAAGGGGAAACAAGGCTAAGGCAATACAACGCACGGCTAGGCAATGCACAGCAAGGCAAGGAAAGGGTAACGCAAGGCAAGGCACGGTGAGGCAAGGCAAGGCTAATGCACGACAACGCACGGCTAGGCAATGCACGACAAGGCAAGGAAAGGGTAACGCAAGGGAAGGCACGGTCACACGAGGCAAGGCTAAGGCACGACAACGCAAGGCTAGGCAATGCACGGAAGGCAAGCAAAGAGGAACGGAAGGCAAGGAAGGCAAGGGTAAGCAAGGCAAGGCAAGGGTAACGGAAGGAAACGCACGGCAAGCGGAAACAAGGCTAATGCACGGCAACGCACGGCTAGGCAATGCACGGCCAGCCAAGGAAAGGGTAACGCAAGGCAAGGCACGGTCAGGCGAGGCAAGGCTAAGGCACGACAACGCAAGGCTAGGCAATGCACGGAATGCAAGCAACGAGTAACGGAAGGCAAGGAAGGCAAGGGAAAGCAAGGCAAGGCAAGGGTAACAGAAGGAACGGCTCGGCAAGGGGAAACAAGGCTAAGGGACGCAACGCACGGCTAGGCAATGCACGGCCAACCAAGGAAATGGTAACGCAAGGCAAGGCACGGTCAGGCAAGGCAAGGCTAATTCACGACAACGCAAGGCTAGGCAGTGCACGGTAATGCAAGGAAAGAGTAACGGAAGGAAAGGAAGGCAAGGCAAATCCAGGCAAGGCAAGTGTAACAAAAGGCACGGCACGGCAAGGGGAAACAAATCTAAGGCACGACAACGCAGGGCTAGGCAATTCACGGCAAGGCAAGGAAAGGCTAACGCAAGGGAAGGCACGGTCAGACGAGGCAAGGCTAAGGCACGACAACGCAAGGCTAGGCAATGCACGGAATGCAAGCAACGAGTAACGGAAGGCAAGGAAGGCAAGGGAAAGCAAGGCAAGGCAAGGGTAACGGAAGGAACGGCACGGCAAGGGGAAACAAGGCTAAGGCACGACAACGCAGGACTAGGCAATGCACGGCAAGGCAAGGAAAGGGTAACGCAAGGCAAGGCACTGTCAGGCGAGGGAAGGCTAATGCACGACAACGCAAGGCTAGGCAGTGCACGGCTAGGCAGGGAAAGAGTAACGGAAGGAAAGGAAGGCAAGGCAAAGCAAGGCAAGGCAAGTGTAACAAAAGGCACGGCACGGCAAGGGGAAACAAGGCGAAGGGACGGCAACGCACGGCTAGGCAATGCACGGCCAGGCAAGGAAAGGGTAACGCACGTCAAGGCACGGTGAGGCAAGGCAAGTCTAATGCACGACAATACAAGGCTAGGCAATGCACGGAAGGCAAGCAAAGAGTAACGGAAGGCAAGGAATGCAAGGCAAAGCAAGGCAACGCAAGCAAGGCTATGGCAAGGTGAAAAAAGGCTAAGGCACGACAACGCAAGGCTAGACAATGCACGGAAGGCAAGCAAAGAGTAACGGAAGGCAAGGAATGCAAGGCAAAGCAAGGCAACGCAAGCAAGGCTATGGCAAGGTGAAAAAAGGCTAAAGCACGACAACGCAAGGCTACGCAATTCACGGAAGGCAAGCAAAGAGTAACGGAAGGCAAGGAAGGCCAGGGAAAGCAAGGCAAGGCAAGGGTAACGGAAGGAAACGCACGGCAAGGGGAAACAAGGCTAAGGCACGACAACGCACGGCTAGGCAATGCACGGCAAGGCAAGGAAAAGGTAACGCAAGGCAAGGCACGGTGAGGCAAGGCAAGGCTAATGCACGACAACGCACGGCTAGGCAATGCACGACAAGGCAAGGAAAGGGTAACGCAAGGGAAGGAACGGTCAGACGAGGCAAGGCTAAGGCACGACAACGCAAGGCTAGGCAATGCACGGAAGGCACGCAAAGAGTAACGGAAGGCAAGGAAGGCAAGGGAAAGCAAGGCAAGGCAAGTGTAACAAAAGGCACGGCACGGTAAGGGGAAACAAGGCTAAGGCACGACAACGCACGGCTAGGCAATGCACGGCAAGGCAACGAAAGGGTAACGCAAGGCAAGGTACGGTCAGGCAAGGCAAGGCTAATACACGACAACGCAAGGCTAGGCAGTGCACGGTAAGACAAGGAAAGAGAAACGGAAGGAAAGGAAGGCAAGGCAAATCCAGGCAAGGGAAGTGTAACAAAAGGCACGGCACGGCAAGGGGAAACAAGGCTAAGGCACGACAACGCACGCCTAGGCAATGCACGGCAAGGCAAGGAAAGGGTAACGCAAGGCAAGGCACGGTGAGGCAAGGCAAGGCTAATGTACGACAACGCACGGCTAGGCAATGCACGGCAAGGCAAGGAAAGGCTAACGCAAGGCAAGGCACGGTCAGGCGAGGCAAGGCTAAGGCACGACAACGCAAGGCTAGGCAATGCACGGAAGGCAAGCAAAGAGTAACGGAAGGCAAGGAAGTCCAGGGAAAGCAAGGGAAGGCAAGGGCAACGGAAGGAAAGGCACGGCAAGGGGAAACAAGGCGAAGGGACGGCAACGCACGGCTAGGCAATGCACGGCAAGGCAAGGAAAGGGTAACGCAAGGCAAGGCACGGTGAGGCAAGGCAAGGCTAATGCAGGACAAGGCAGGGCTAGGCAATGCACGGCAAGGCAAGGAAAGGGTAACGCAAGGGAAGGCACGGTCAGACGAGGCAAGGCTAAGGCACGACAACGCAAGGCTAGGCAATGCACGGAAGGCAAGCAAAGAGTAACAGAAGGCAAGGAAGGCAAGGGAAAGCAAGGCAAGGAAAGGGTAACAGAAGGAACGGCTCGGCAAGGGGAAACAAGGCTAAGGGACGGCAACGCACGGCTAGGCAATGCACGGCAAGGCAAGGAAAGGGTAACGCAAGGGAAGGCACGGTCAGACGAGGCAAGGTTAAGGCACGACAACGCAAGGCTAGGCAATGCACGGAAGGCAAGCAAAGAGGAACGGAGGGCAAGGAAGGCAAGGGAAAGCAAGGCAAGGCAAGGGTAACAGAAGGAACGGCTCGGCAAGGGGAAACAAGGCTAAGGGACGGCAACGCACGACTAGGCAATGCACGGCCAGCCAAGGAAAGGGTAACGCAAGGCAAGGCACGGTCAGGCAAGGCAAGGCTAATGCACGACAACGCAAGGGTAGGCCGTGCCCGGTAAGGCAAGGAAAGTGTAACGGAAGGAAAGGAAGGCAAGTCAAATCCAATGCAAGGCAAGTGTAACAAAAGGCACGGCACGGCAAGGGAAACAAGGCTAAGGCACGACAACGCACGGCTAGGCAATGCACGGCAAGGCAAGGAAAGGCTAACGCAAGGCAAGGCACGGTGAGGGAAGGCAAGGCTAATGCACGACAACGCACGGCTAGGCAATGCACGGCAAGGCAAGGAAAGGGTAACGGAAGGCAAGGAAGGCAAGGGAAAGCAAGGCAAGGAAAGGGTAACGGAAGGAAACGCACGGCAAGGGGAAACAAGGCTAAGGCACGACAACGCACGGCTAGGCAATGAACGGCAAGGCAAAGAAAGGGTAACCCAAGGCAAGGCACGGTGAGGCAAGCAAAGGCTAATGCACGACAACGCAGGGCTAGGCAATACACGGCAAGGCAAGGAAAGGGTAACGCAAGGGAAGGCACGGTCAGACGAGGCAAGACTAAGGCAAGACAACGTAAGGCTAGGCAATGCACGGAAGGCAAGCAAAGAGTAACGGAAGGCAAGGAAGGCAAGGGAAAGCAAGCACGGCAAGGGTAACGGAAGGAAACGAACGGCAAGGGGAATCAAGGCTAAGGCACGACAACGCAAGGCTAGGCAATGCACGGCAAGGCAAGGAAAGGGTAACGCAAGGCAAGGCACGGTGAGGCAAGGCAAGTCTAATGCACGACAACGCACGGCTAGGCAATGCACGGCAAGGCAAGGAAAGGCTAACGGAAGGCAAGGCACGGTCAGGCGAGGCAAGGCTAAGGCACGACAACGCACGGCTAGGCAATGCACGGCAAGGCAAGGAAAGGGTAACGCAAGGGAAGGCACGGTCAGACGAGGCAAGGCTAAGGCACGACAACGCAAGGCTAGGCAATGCACGGAAGGCAAGCAAAGAGTAACGGAAGGCAAGGAAGACAAGGGAAAGCAAGGCAAGGCAAGGGTAACAGAAGGAACGGCTCGGCAAGGGGAAACAAGGCTAAGGGACGGCAACGCACGGCTAGGCAATGCACGGCAAGGAAAGGAAAGGGTAACGCAAGGCAAGGAACTGTCAGGCGAGGCAAGGCTAAGGCACGACAACGCAAGGCTAGGCAATGCACGCAAGGTAAGCAAAGAGAAACGTAAGGCAAGGAAAGCAAGGGAAAGCAAGGCAAGGCAAGGGTAACAGAAGGAACGGCTCGGCAAGGGGAAACAAGGCTAAGGGACGGCAACGCACGGCTAGGCAATGCACGGCCAGCCAAGGAAAGGGTAACGCAAGGCAAGGCACGGTCAGGCAAGGCAAGGCTAATGCACGACAACGCAAGGCTAGGCAGTGCACGGTAATGCAAGGAAAGAGTAACGGAAGGAAAGGAAGGCAAGGCAAATCCAGGCAAGGCAAGTGTAACAAAAGGCACGGCACGGCAAGGGGAAACAAATCTAAGGCACGACAACGCACGGCTAGGCAATTCACGGCAAGGCAAGGAAAGGCTAACGCAAGGCAAGGCACGGTCAGGAGAGTAAAGGCTAAGGCACGACAACGCAAGGCTAGACAATGCACGGAAGGCAAGCAAAGAGTAACGGAAGGCAACGAATGCAAGGCAAAGCAAGGCAACACAAGTAAGGCTATGGCAAGGTGAAAAAAGGCTAAAGCACGACAACGCAAGGCTACGCAATGCACGGAAGGCAAGCAAAGAGTAACGGAAGGCAAGGAAGGCCAGGGAAAGCAAGGCAAGTCAAGGGTAACGAAAGGAAAGGCACGGCAAGGGGAAACAAGGCTAAGGCACGACAACGCACGGCTAGGCAATGAACGGCAAGGCAAGGAATGGGTAACGTAAGGTAAGGCACGGTAAGGCAAGGCAAGGCTAATGCACGACAACGCAGGGCTAGGCAATGCACGGCAAGGCAAGGAAAGGGTAACGCAAGGGAAGGCACGGTCAGACGAGGCAAGGCTAAGGCACGACAACGCAAGTCTAGGCAATGCACGGAAGGCAAGCAAAGAGTAACGGATGGCAAGGAAGGCAAGGGAAAGCAAGGCAAGGCAAGGGTAACGGAAGGAAACGCACGGCAAGGGGAAACAAGGCTAAGGCACGACAACGCACGGCTAGGCAATGCACGGCAAGGCAAGGAAAGGGTAACGCAAGGCAAGGCACGGTGAGGCAAGGCAAGGCTAATGCACGACAACGCACGGCTAGGCAATGCACGGCAAGGCAAGGAAAGGCTAACGCAAGGCAAGGCACGGTCAGGAGAGGCAAGGCTAAGGCACGACAACGCAAGGCTTGGCAATGCACGGAAGGCAAGCAAAGAGTAACGGAAGGCAAGGAAGTCCAGGGAAAGCAAGGCAAGGCAAAGACAACGGAAGGAAAGGCACGGCAAGGGGAAACAAGGCTAAGGCACGACAACGCACGGCTAGGCAATGAACGGCAAGGCAAAGAAAGGGTAACGCAAGGCAAGGCACGGTGAGGCAAGGCAAGGCTAATGCACGACAACGCAGGGCTAGGCAATGCACGGCAAGGCAAGGAAAGGGTAACGCAAGGGAAGGCACGGTCAGACGAGGCAAGGCTAAGGCACGACAACGCAAGGCTAGGCAATGCACGGAAGGCAAGCAAAGAGTAACGGAAGGCAAGGAAGGCAAGGGAAAGCAAGGCAAGGCAAGGGTAACGGAAGGAAACGCACGGCAAGGGGAAACATGGCTAAGGCACGACAACGCACGGCTGGGCAATGCACGGCAAGGCAAGGAAACGGTAAGGCAAGGCAAGGCACGGTGAGGCAAGGCAAGGCTAATGCACGACAACGCACGGCTAGGCAATGCACGGCAAGGCAAGGAAAGGGTAACGCAAGGGAAGGCACGGTCAGACGAGGCAAGGCTAAGGCACGACAACGCAAGGCTAGGCAATGCACGGAAGGCAAGCAAAGAGTAACAGAAGGCAAGGAATGCAAGGCAAAGCAAGGCAACGCAAGCAAGGCTATGGGAAGGTTAAAAAAGTCTAAAGCACGACAACGCAAGTCTACGCAATGCACGGAAGGCAAGCAAAGAGTAACGGAAGGCAAGTAAGGCCAGGGAAAGCAAGGCAAGGCAAGGGTAACTGAAGGAAAGGCACGGCAAGGGGAAACAAGGCTAAGGCAATACAACGCACGGCTAGGCAATGCACAGCAAGGCAAGGAAAGGGTAACGCAAGGCAAGGCACGGTGAGGCAAGGCAAGGCTAATGCACGACAACGCACGGCTAGGCAATGCACGACAAGGCAAGGAAAGGGTAACGCAAGGGAAGGCACGGTCAGACGAGGCAAGGCTAAGGCACGACAACGCAAGGCTAGGCAATGCACGGAAGGCAAGCAAAGAGGAACGGAAGGCAAGGAAGGCAAGGGTAAGCAAGGCAAGGCAAGGGTAACGGAAGGAAACGCACGGCAAGCGGAAACAAGGCTAATGCACGGCAACGCACGGCTAGGCAATGCACGGCAAGGCAAGGAAAGGGTAACGCAAGGCAAGGCACGGTCAGGCGAGGCAAGGCTAAGGCACGACAACGCAAGGCTAGGCAATGCACGGAATGCAAGCAACGAGTAACGGAAGGCAAGGAAGGCAAGGGAAAGCAAGGCAAGGCAAGGGTAACAGAAGGAACGGCTCGGCAAGGGGAAACAAGGCTAAGGGACGGCAACGCACGGCTAGGCAATGCACGGCCAGCCAAGGAAATGGTAACGCAAGGCAAGGCACGGTCAGGCAAGGCAAGGCTAATTCACGACAACGCAAGGCTAGGCAGTGCACGGTAATGCAAGGAAAGAGTAACGGAAGGAAAGGAAGGCAAGGCAAATCCAGGCAAGGCAAGTGTAACAAAAGGCACGGCACGGCAAGGGGAAACAAATCTAAGGCACGACAACGCACGGCTAGGCAATTCACGGCAAGGCAAGGAAAGGCTAACGCAAGGCAAGGCACGGTCAGGAGAGGAAAGGCTAAGGCACGACAACGCAAGGCTAGGCAATGCACGGAAGGCAAGAAAAGAGTAACGGAAGGCAAGGAATGCAAGGCAAAGCAAGGCAACGCAAGCAAGGCTATGGCAAGGTGAAAAAAGTCTAAAGCACGACAACGCAAGTCTACGCAATGCACGGAAGGCAAGCAAAGAGTAACGGAAGGCAAGGAAGTCCAGGGAAAGCAAGGCAAGGCAAGGGCAACGGAAGGAAAGGCACGGCAAGGGGCAACAAGGCTAAGGCACGACAACGCACGGCTAGGCAATGAACGGCAAGGCAAGGAAAGGGTAACGCAAGGCAAGGCACGGTGAGGCAAGGCAAGGCTAATGCACGACAACGCAGGGCTAGGCAATGCACGGCAAGGCAAGGAAAGGGTAACGCAAGGGAAGGCACGGTCAGACGAGGCAAGGCTAAGGCACGACAACGCAAGGCTAGGCAATGCACGGAAGGCAAGCAAAGAGTAACGGAAGGCAAGGAAGGCAAGGGAAAGCAAGGCAAGGCAAGGGTAACGGAAGGAAACGCACGGCAAGGGGAAACAAGGCTAAGGCACGACAACGCACGGCTGGGCAATGCACGGCAAGGCAAGGAAAGGGTAACGCAAGGCAAGGCACGGTGAGGCAAGGCAAGGCTAATGCACGACAACGCACGGCTAGGCAATGCACGGCAAGGCAAGGAAAGGGTAACGCAAGGGAAGGCACGGTCAGACGAGGCAAGGCTAAGGCACGACAACGCAAGGCTAGGCAATGCACGGAAGGCAAGCAAAGAGTAACAGAAGGCAAGGAAGGCAAGGGAAAGCAAGGCAAGGAAAGGGTAACAGAAGGAACGGCTCGGCAAGGGGAAACAAACCTAAGGGACGGCAACGCACGGCTAGGCAATGCACGGCAAGGCAAGGAAAGGGTAACGCAAGGGAAGGCACGGTCAGACGAGGCAAGGTTAAGGCACGACAACGCAAGGCTAGGCAATGCACGGAAGGCAAGCAAAGAGGAACGGAAGGCAAGGAAGGCAAGGGAAAGCAAGGCAACGCAAGCAAGGCTATGGCAATTTCAAAAAAGTCTAAAGCACGACAACGCAAGTCTACGCAATGCACGGAAGGCAAGCAAAGAGTAACGGAAGGCAAGGAAGGCAAGGGAAAGCAAGGCAAGGAAAGGGTAACAGAAGGAACGGCTCGGCAAGGGGAAACAAGGCTAAGGGACGGCAACGCACGGTTAGGCAATGCACGGCCAGCCAAGGAAAGGGTAACGCAAGGCAAGGCACGGTGAGGCAAGGCAAGTCTAATGCACGACAACGCACGGCTAGGCAATGCACGGCAAGGCAAGGAAAGGGTAACGCAAGGGAAGGCACGGTCAGACGAGGCAAGGCTAAGGCAAGACAACGTAAGGCTAGGCAATGCACGGAAGGCAAGCAAAGAGTAACGGAAGGCAAGGAAGGCAAGGGAAAGCAAGCACGGCAAGGGTAACGGAAGGAAACGAACGGCAAGGGGAATCAAGGCTAAGGCACGACAACGCACGGCTAGGCAATGCACGGCAAGGCAAGCAAAGAGTAACGGAAGGCAAGGAAGGCAAGGGAAAGCAAGGGAAGGCAAGGGTAACAGAAGGAACGGCTCGTCAAGGGCACACAAGGCTAAGGCACGGCAACGCACGGCTAGGCAATGCACGGCCAGCCAAGGAAAGGGTAACGCAAGGCAAGGCACGGTCAGGCAAGGCAAGGCTAATGCACGACAAAGCAAGGCTAGGCAGTGCACGGAAAGGCAAGGAAAGGGTAACGCAAGGCAAGGCACGGTCAGGCGAGGCAAGCCTAAGGCACGACAACGCAAGGCTAGGCAATGCACGGAAGGCAAGCAAAGAGTAACGGAAGGCAAGGAAGGCAAGGGAAAGCACGGCAAGGCAAGGGTAACAGAAGGAACGGCTCGGCAAGGGGAAACAAGTCTAAGGGACGGCAACGCACGGCTAGGCAATGCACGGCCAGCCAAGGAAAGGTTAACGCAAGGCATGGCACGGTCAGGCAAGGCAAGGCTAATGCACGACAACGCAAGTCTAGGCAGTGCATGGTAAGGCAAGGAAAGAGAAACGGAAGGAAAGGAAGGCAAGGCAAATCCAGGCAACGCAAGTGTAACAAAAGGCACGGCAAGGCAAGGGGAAACAAGGCTAAGGCACGACAACGCACGGCTAGGCAATGCACGGCAAGGCAAGGAAAGGGTAACACAAGGCAAGGCACGGTGAGGCAAGGCAAGGCTAATGCACGACAACGCACGGCTAGGCAATGCACGGCAAGGCAAGGAAAGGGTAACGGAAGGAAAGCAAGGCAAGGCAAATCCAGGCACGGTCAGGCGAGGCAAGGCTAAGGCACGACAACGCACGGCTAGGCAATGCACGGCAAGGCAAGGAAAGGGTAACGCAAGGCAAGGCACGGTCAGACGAGGCAAGGCTAAGTCACGACAACGCACGGCTGGGCATTGCACGGCAAGGCAAGGAAAGGCTAACGCAAGGCAAGGCACGGTCAGGCGAGGCAAGGCTAAGGCACGACAACGCAAGGCTAGGCAATGCACGGAAGGCAAGCAAAGAGTAACGTATGGCAAGGAAGGCAAGGGAAAGTAAGGCAAGGCAAGGGTAACGGAAGGAACGGCACGGCAAGGGGAAACAAGGCTAAGGCACGACAGCGCACGGCTAGGCAATGCACGGCAAGGAAAGGAAAGGGTAACGCAAGGCAAGGAACTGTCAGGCGAGGCAAGGCTAAGGCACGACAACGCAAGGCTAGGCAATGCACGCAAGGTAATCAAAGAGAAACGTAAGGCAAGGAAAGCAAGGGAAAGCAAGGCAAGGTAAGGGTAAGGGAAGGAACGGCACGGCAAGGGGAAACCAGGCTAAGGCACGACAACGCACGGCTAGGCAATGCACGGCAAGGCAAGGAAAGGGTAACGCAAGGGAAGGCACGGTCAGGCGAGGCAAGGCTAAGGCACGACAACGCAAGGCTAGGCAATGCACGGAAGGCAAGCAAAGAGTAACGGAAGGCAAGGAAGGCAAGGGAAAGCAAGGCAAGGCAAGGGTAACAGAAAGAACGGCTCGGCAAGGGGAAACAAGGCTAAGGGACGGCAACGCACGGCTAGGCAATGCACGGCCAGCCAAGGAAAGGGTAACGCAAGGCAAGGCACGGTCAGGCAAGGCAAGGCTAATGCACGACAACGCAAGGCTAGGCAGTGCACGGTAATGCAAGGAAAGAGTAACGGAAGGAAAGGAAGGCAAGGCAAATCCAGGCAAGGCAAGTGTAACAAAAGGCACGGCACGGCAAGGGGAAACAAATCTAAGGCACGACAACGCACGGCTAGGCAATGCACGGCAAGGCAAGGAAAGGCTAACGCAAGGCAAGGCACGGTGAGGCAAGGCATGGCTAATGCACGACAACGCACGGCTAGGCAATGCACGGCAAGGCAAGGAAAGGCT
The DNA here is from genome assembly GCF_037893015.1 of Macrotis lagotis. Taxonomy (NCBI): domain Eukaryota; kingdom Metazoa; phylum Chordata; class Mammalia; order Peramelemorphia; family Peramelidae; genus Macrotis; species Macrotis lagotis. The sequence goes on from NW_027421955.1 coordinate 344,175, forward strand.
AACGCAAGGCAAGGCACGGTCAGGCGAGGCAAGGCTAAGGCCCGACAACGCAAGGCTAGGCAATGCACGGAAGGCAAGCAAAGAGTAACGGAAGGCAAGGAAGGCAAGGGAAAGCAAGGCAAGGCAAGGGTAACGGAAGGAAACGCACGGCAAGGGGAAACAAGGCTAAGGCACGACAACGCACGGCTAGGCAATGAACGGCAAGGCAAGGAAAGGGTAAACCAAGGCAAGGCACGGTGAGGCAAGGCAAGGCTAATGCACGACAACGCAGGACTAGGCAATACACGGCAAGGCAAGGAAAGGGTAACGCAAGGGAAGGCACGGTCAGACGAGGCAAGGCTAATGCACGACAAAGCAAGGCTAGGCAGTGCACGGAAGGCAAGCAAAGAGTAACGGAAGGCAAGGAAGGCAAGGGAAAGCAAGGGAAGGCAAGGGTAACAGAAGGAACGGCTCGGCAAGGGCACACAAGGCTAAGGCACGGCAACGCACGGCTAGGCAATGCACGGGAAGCCAAGGAAAGGGTAACGCAAGGCAAGGCACGGTCAGGCAAGGCAAGGCTAATGCACGACAAAGCAAGGCTAGGCAGTGCACGGAAAGGCAAGGAAAGAGTAACGGAAGGAAAGGAAGGCAAGGCAAATCCAGGCAAGGCAAGTGTAACAAAAGGCACGGCACGGCAAGGGGAAACAAGGCTAAGGCACGACAACGCACGGCTAGGCAATGCACGGCAAGGCAAGGAAAGGGTAACGCAAGGCAAGGCACGGTCAGGCGAGGCAAGGCTAAGGAACGACAACGCAAGGCTAGACAATGCACGGAAGGCAAGCAAAGAGTAACGGAAGGCAAGGAATGCAAGGCAAAGCAAGGCAACGCAAGCAAGGCTATGGCAAAGTGAAAAAAGTCTAAAGCACGACAACGCAAGCCTACGCAATGCACGGAAGGCAAGCAAAGAGTAACGGAAGGCAAGTAAGGCCAGGGAAAGCAAGGCAAGGCAAGGGCAATGGAAGGAAAGGCACGGCAAGGGGAAACAAGGCTAAGGCACGACAACGCACGGCTAGGCAATGCACGGCAAGGCAAGGAAAGGGTAACGCAAGGCAAGGCACGGTGAGGCAAGCAAGGCTAATGCACGACAACGCACGGCTAGGCAATGCACGGCAAGGCAAGGAAAGGGTAACGCAAGGGAAGGCACGGTCAGACGAGGCAAGGCTAAGGCACGACAACACAAGGCTAGGCAATGCATGGAAGGCAAGCAAAGAGGAACGGAAGGCAAGGAAGGCAAGGGAAAGCAAGGCAAGGCAAGGGTAACGGAAGGAAACGCACGGCAAGCGGAAACAAGTCTAATGCACGACAACGCACGGCTAGGCAATGCACGGCAAGGCAAGGAAAGGGTAACGCAAGGCAAGGCACGGTCAGGCGAGGCAAGCCTAAGGCACGACAACGCAAGGCTAGGCAATGCACGGAAGGCAAGCAAAGAGTAACGGAAGGCAAGGAAGGCAATGGAAAGCACGGCAAGGCAAGGGTAACAGAAGGAACGGCTCGGCAAGGGGAAACAAGTCTAAGGGACGGCAACGCACGGCTAGGCAATGCACGGCCAGCCAAGGAAAGGTTAACGCAAGGCATGGCACGGTCAGGCAAGGCAAGGCTAATGCACGACAACGCAAGTCTAGGCAGTGCATGGTAAGGCAAGGAAAGAGAAACGGAAGGAAAGGAAGGCAAGGCAAATCCAGGCAACGCAAGTGTAACAAAAGGCAAGGCAAGGCAAGGGGAAACAAGGCTAAGGCACGACAACGCACGGCTAGGCAATGCACGGCAAGGCAAGGAAAGGGTAACGCAAGGCAAGGCACGGTGAGGCAAGGCAAGTCTAATGCACGACAACGCACGGCTAGGCAATGCACGGCAAGGCAAGGAAAGGCTAACGCAAGGCAAGGCACGGTCAGGCGAGGCAAGGCTAAGGCACGACAACGCAAGGCTAGGCAATGCACGGCAAGGCAAGCAAAGAGTAACAAGGCTATGGACAAGGAAGGCAAGGGAAAGTAAGGCAAGGCAAGGGTAACGGAAGGAACGGCACGGCAAGGGGAAACAAGGCTAAGGCACGACAGCGCACGGTTAGGCAATGCACGGCAAGGAAAGGTAAGGGTAACGCAAGGCAAGGAACTGTCAGGCGAGGCAAGGCTAAGGCACGACAACGCAAGGCTAGGCAATGCACGCAAGGTAATCAAAGAGAAACGTAAGGCAAGGAAAGCAAGGGAAAGCAAGGCAAGGTAAGGGTAAGGGAAGGAACGGCACGGCAAGGGGAAACCAGGCTAAGGCACGACAACGCACGGCTAGGCAATGCACGGCAAGGCAAGGAAAGGGTAACGCAAGGGAAGGCACGGTCAGACGAGGCAAGGCTAAGGCACGACAACGCAAGGCTAGGCAATGCACGGAAGGCAAGCAAAGAGTAACGGAAGGCAAGGAAGGCAAGGGAAAGCAAGGCAAGGCAAGGGTAACAGAAAGAACGGCTCGGCAAGGGGAAACAAGGCTAAGGGACGGCAACGCACGGCTAGGCAATGCACGGCCAGCCAAGGAAAGGGTAACGCAAGGCAAGGCACGGTCAGGCAAGGCAAGGCTAATGCACGACAACGCAAGGCTAGGCAGTGCACGGTAAGGCAAGGAAACAGTAACGGAAGGAAAGGAAGGCAAGGCAAATCCAGCCAAGGCAAGTGTAACAAAAGGCACGGCACGGCAAGGGGAAACAAGTCTAAGGCACGACAACGCACGGCTAGGCAATGCACGGCAAGGCAAGGAAAGGCTAACGCAAGGCAAGGCACGGTGAGGCAAGGCAAGGCTAATGCACGACAACGCACTGCTAGGCAATGCACGGCAAGGCAAGGAAAGGGTAACGCAAGGCAAGGCACGGTCATGCGAGGCAAGGCTAAGGAACGACAACGCAAGGCTAGACAATGCACGGAAGGCAAGCAAAGAGTAACGGAAGGCAAGGAATGCAAGGCAAAGCAAGGCAACGCAAGCAAGGCTATGGCAAGGTGAAAAAAGTCTAAAGCACGACAACGCAAGTCTACGCAATGCACGGAAGGCAAGCAAAGAGTAACGGAAGGCAAGTAAGGCCAGGGAAAGCAAGGCAAGGCAAGGGTAACTGAAGGAAAGGCACGGCAAGGGGAAACAAGGCTAAGGCAATACAACGCACGGCTAGGCAATGCACAGCAAGGCAAGGAAAGGGTAACGCAAGGCAAGGCACGGTGAGGCAAGGCAAGGCTAATGCACGACAACGCACGGCTAGGCAATGCACGACAAGGCAAGGAAAGGGTAACGCAAGGGAAGGCACGGTCAGGCGAGGCAAGGCTAAGGCACGACAACGCAAGGCTAGGCAATGCACGGAAGGCAAGCAAAGAGGAACGGAAGGCAAGGAAGGCAAGGGAAAGCAAGGCAAGGCAAGGGTAACGAAAGGAAACGCACGGCAAGCGGAAACAAGGCTAATGCACGACAACGCACGGCTAGGCAATGCACGGCAAGTCAAGGAAAGGGTAACGCAAGGCAAGGCACGGTCAGGCGAGGCAAGGCTAAGGCACGACAACGCAAGGCTAGGCAATGCACGGAAGGCAAGCAAAGAGTAACGGATGGCAAGGAAGGCAAGGGAAAGCAAGGCAAGGCAAGGGTAACGGAAGGAAACGCACGGCAAGGGGAAACAAGGCTAAGGCACGACAACGCACGGCTAGGCAATGCACGGCAAGGCAAGGAAAGGGTAACGCAAGGCAAGGCACGGTGAGGCAAGGCAAGGCTAATGCACGACAACGCACGGCTAGGCAATGCACGACAAGGCAAGGAAAGGGTAACGCAAGGGAAGGAACGGTCAGACGAGGCAAGGCTAAGGCACGACAACGCAAGGCTAGGCAATGCACGGAAGGCAAGCAAAGAGTAACGGAAGGCAAGGAAGGCAAGGGAAAGCAAGGCAAGGCAAGTGTAACAAAAGGCACGGCACGGCAAGGGGAAACAAGGCTAAGGCACGACAACGCACGGCTAGGCAATGCACGGCAAGGCAACGAAAGGGTAACGCAAGGCAAGGCACGGTCAGGCAAGGCAAGGCTAATGCACGACAACGCAAGGCTAGGCAGTGCACGGTAAGACAAGGAAAGAGAAACGGAAGGAAAGGAAGGCAAGGCAAATCCAGGCAAGGCAAGTGTAACAAAAGGCACGGCACGGCAAGGGGAAACAAGGCTAAGGCACGACAACGCACGCCTAGGCAATGCACGGCAAGGCAAGGAAAGGGTAATGCAAGGCAAGGCACGGTGAGGCAAGGCAAGGCTAATGCACGACAACGCACGGCTAGGCAATGCACGGCAAGGCAAGGAAAGGCTAACGCAAGGCAAGGCACGGTCAGGCGAGGCAAGGCTAAGGCACGACAACGCAAGGCTAGGCAATGCACGGAAGGCAAGCAAAGAGTAACGGAAGGCAAGGAAGTCCAGGGAAAGCAAGGCAAGGCAAAGACAACGGAAGGAAAGGCACGGCAAGGGGAAACAAGGCTAAGGCACGACAACGCACGGCTAGGCAATGAACGGCAAGGCAAGGAAAGGGTAACGCAAGGCAAGGCACGGTGAGGCAAGGCAAGGCTAATGCACGACAACGCAGGGCTAGGCAATGCACGGCAAGGCAAGGAAAGGGTAACGCAAGGGAAGGCACGGTCAGACGAGGCAAGGCTAAGGCACGACAACGCAAGGCTAGGCAATGCACGGAAGGCAAGCAAAGAGTAACGGAAGGCAAGGAAGGCAAGGGAAAGCAAGGCAAGGCAAGGGTAACGGAAGGAAACGCACGGCAAGGGGAAACAAGGCTAAGGCACGACAACGCACGGCTGGGCAATGCACGGCAAGGCAAGGAAAGGGTAACGCAAGGCAAGGCACGGTGAGGCAAGGCAAGGCTAATGCACGACAACGCACGGCTAGGCAATGCACGGCAAGGCAAGGAAAGGGTAACGCAAGGGAAGGCACGGTCAGACGAGGCAAGGCTAAGGCACGACAACGCAAGGCTAGGCAATGCACGGAAGGCAAGCAAAGAGTAACAGAAGGCAAGGAATGCAAGGCAAAGCAAGGCAACGCAAGCAAGGCTATGGCAAGGTGAAAAAAGTCTAAAGCACGACAACGCAAGTCTACGCAATGCACGGAAGGCAAGCAAAGAGTAACGGAAGGCAAGTAAGGCCAGGGAAAGCAAGGCAAGGCAAGGGTAACTGAAGGAAAGGCACGGCAAGGGGAAACAAGGCTAAGGCAATACAACGCACGGCTAGGCAATGCACAGCAAGGCAAGGAAAGGGTAACGCAAGGCAAGGCACGGTGAGGCAAGGCAAGGCTAATGCACGACAACGCACGGCTAGGCAATGCACGACAAGGCAAGGAAAGGGTAACGCAAGGGAAGGCACGGTCACACGAGGCAAGGCTAAGGCACGACAACGCAAGGCTAGGCAATGCACGGAAGGCAAGCAAAGAGGAACGGAAGGCAAGGAAGGCAAGGGTAAGCAAGGCAAGGCAAGGGTAACGGAAGGAAACGCACGGCAAGCGGAAACAAGGCTAATGCACGGCAACGCACGGCTAGGCAATGCACGGCCAGCCAAGGAAAGGGTAACGCAAGGCAAGGCACGGTCAGGCGAGGCAAGGCTAAGGCACGACAACGCAAGGCTAGGCAATGCACGGAATGCAAGCAACGAGTAACGGAAGGCAAGGAAGGCAAGGGAAAGCAAGGCAAGGCAAGGGTAACAGAAGGAACGGCTCGGCAAGGGGAAACAAGGCTAAGGGACGCAACGCACGGCTAGGCAATGAACGGCCAACCAAGGAAATGGTAACGCAAGGCAAGGCACGGTCAGGCAAGGCAAGGCTAATTCACGACAACGCAAGGCTAGGCAGTGCACGGTAATGCAAGGAAAGAGTAACGGAAGGAAAGGAAGGCAAGGCAAATCCAGGCAAGGCAAGTGTAACAAAAGGCACGGCACGGCAAGGGGAAACAAATCTAAGGCACGACAACGCACGGCTAGGCAATTCACGGCAAGGCAAGGAAAGGCTAACGCAAGGGAAGGCACGGTCAGACGAGGCAAGGCTAAGGCACGACAACGCAAGGCTAGGCAATGCACGGAATGCAAGCAACGAGTAACGGAAGGCAAGGAAGGCAAGGGAAAGCAAGGCAAGGCAAGGGTAACGGAAGGAACGGCACGGCAAGGGGAAACAAGGCTAAGGCACGACAACGCAGGACTAGGCAATGCACGGCAAGGCAAGGAAAGGGTAACGCAAGGCAAGGCACTGTCAGGCGAGGGAAGGCTAATGCACGACAACGCAAGGCTAGGCAGTGCACGGCTAGGCAGGGAAAGAGTAACGGAAGGAAAGGAAGGCAAGGCAAAGCAAGGCAAGGCAAGTGTAACAAAAGGCACGGCACGGCAAGGGGAAACAAGGCGAAGGGACGGCAACGCACGGCTAGGCAATGCACGGCCAGGCAAGGAAAGGGTAACGCACGTCAAGGCACGGTGAGGCAAGGCAAGTCTAATGCACGACAATACAAGGCTAGGCAATGCACGGAAGGCAAGCAAAGAGTAACGGAAGGCAAGGAATGCAAGGCAAAGCAAGGCAACGCAAGCAAGGCTATGGCAAGGTGAAAAAAGGCTAAGGCACGACAACGCAAGGCTAGACAATGCACGGAAGGCAAGCAAAGAGTAACGGAAGGCAAGGAATGCAAGGCAAAGCAAGGCAACGCAAGCAAGGCTATGGCAAGGTGAAAAAAGGCTAAAGCACGACAACGCAAGGCTACGCAATTCACGGAAGGCAAGCAAAGAGTAACGGAAGGCAAGGAAGGCCAGGGAAAGCAAGGCAAGGCAAGGGTAACGGAAGGAAACGCACGGCAAGGGGAAACAAGGCTAAGGCACGACAACGCACGGCTAGGCAATGCACGGCAAGGCAAGGAAAAGGTAACGCAAGGCAAGGCACGGTGAGGCAAGGCAAGGCTAATGCACGACAACGCACGGCTAGGCAATGCACGACAAGGCAAGGAAAGGGTAACGCAAGGGAAGGAACGGTCAGACGAGGCAAGGCTAAGGCACGACAACGCAAGGCTAGGCAATGCACGGAAGGCACGCAAAGAGTAACGGAAGGCAAGGAAGGCAAGGGAAAGCAAGGCAAGGCAAGTGTAACAAAAGGCACGGCACGGTAAGGGGAAACAAGGCTAAGGCACGACAACGCACGGCTAGGCAATGCACGGCAAGGCAACGAAAGGGTAACGCAAGGCAAGGTACGGTCAGGCAAGGCAAGGCTAATACACGACAACGCAAGGCTAGGCAGTGCACGGTAAGACAAGGAAAGAGAAACGGAAGGAAAGGAAGGCAAGGCAAATCCAGGCAAGGGAAGTGTAACAAAAGGCACGGCACGGCAAGGGGAAACAAGGCTAAGGCACGACAACGCACGCCTAGGCAATGCACGGCAAGGCAAGGAAAGGGTAACGCAAGGCAAGGCACGGTGAGGCAAGGCAAGGCTAATGTACGACAACGCACGGCTAGGCAATGCACGGCAAGGCAAGGAAAGGCTAACGCAAGGCAAGGCACGGTCAGGCGAGGCAAGGCTAAGGCACGACAACGCAAGGCTAGGCAATGCACGGAAGGCAAGCAAAGAGTAACGGAAGGCAAGGAAGTCCAGGGAAAGCAAGGCAAGGCAAGGGCAACGGAAGGAAAGGCACGGCAAGGGGAAACAAGGCTAAGGCACGACAACGCACGGCTAGGCAATGAACGGCAAGGCAAGGAAAGGGTAACTCAAGGCAAGGCACGGTGAGGCAAGGCAAGGCTAATGCACGACAAGGCAGGGCTAGGCAATGCACGGCAAGGCAAGGAAAGGGTAACGCAAGGGAAGGCACGGTCAGACGAGGAAAGGCTAAGGCACGACAACGCAAGGCTAGGCAATGCACGGAAGGCAAGCAAAGAGTAACAGAAGGCAAGGAAGGCAAGGGAAAGCAAGGCAAGGAAAGGGTAACAGAAGGAACGGCTCGGCAAGGGGAAACAAGGCTAAGGGACGGCAACGCACGGCTAGGCAATGCACGGCAAGGCAAGGAAAGGGTAACGCAAGGGAAGGCACGGTCAGACGAGGCAAGGTTAAGGCACGACAACGCAAGGCTAGGCAATGCACGGAAGGCAAGCAAAGAGGAACGGAGGGCAAGGAAGGCAAGGGAAAGCAAGGCAAGGCAAGGGTAACAGAAGGAACGGCTCGGCAAGGGGAAACAAGGCTAAGGGACGGCAACGCACGACTAGGCAATGCACGGCCAGCCAAGGAAAGGGTAACGCAAGGCAAGGCACGGTCAGGCAAGGCAAGGCTAATGCACGACAACGCAAGGGTAGGCCGTGCCCGGTAAGGCAAGGAAAGTGTAACGGAAGGAAAGGAAGGCAAGTCAAATCCAATGCAAGGCAAGTGTAACAAAAGGCACGGCACGGCAAGGGAAACAAGGCTAAGGCACGACAACGCACGGCTAGGCAATGCACGGCAAGGCAAGGAAAGGCTAACGCAAGGCAAGGCACGGTGAGGGAAGGCAAGGCTAATGCACGACAACGCACGGCTAGGCAATGCACGGCAAGGCAAGGAAAGGGTAACGGAAGGCAAGGAAGGCAAGGGAAAGCAAGGCAAGGAAAGGGTAACGGAAGGAAACGCACGGCAAGGGGAAACAAGGCTAAGGCACGACAACGCACGGCTAGGCAATGAACGGCAAGGCAAAGAAAGGGTAACCCAAGGCAAGGCACGGTGAGGCAAGCAAAGGCTAATGCACGACAACGCAGGGCTAGGCAATACACGGCAAGGCAAGGAAAGGGTAACGCAAGGGAAGGCACGGTCAGACGAGGCAAGACTAAGGCAAGACAACGTAAGGCTAGGCAATGCACGGAAGGCAAGCAAAGAGTAACGGAAGGCAAGGAAGGCAAGGGAAAGCAAGCACGGCAAGGGTAACGGAAGGAAACGAACGGCAAGGGGAATCAAGGCTAAGGCACGACAACGCACGGCTAGGCAATGCACGGCAAGGCAAGCAAAGAGTAACGGAAGGCAAGGAAGGCAAGGGAAAGCAAGGGAAGGCAAGGGTAACAGAAGGAACGGCTCGGCAAGGGCAAACAAGGCTAAGGCACGGCAACGCACGGCTAGGTAATGCACGGCCAGCCAAGGAAAGGGTAACGCAAGGCAAGGCACGGTCAGGCAAGGCAAGGCTAATGCACGACAACGCAAGGCTAGGCAGTGCACGGAAAGGCAAGGAAAGAGTAACGGAAGGAAAGGAAGGCAAGGCAAATCCAGGCAAGGCAAGTGTAACAAAAGGCACGGCAAGGCAAGGGGAAACAAGGCTAAGGCACGACAACGCACGGCTAGACAATGCACGGCAAGGCAAGGAAAGGGTAACGCAAGGCAAGGCACGGTGAGGCAAGGCAAGTCTAATGCACGACAACGCACGGCTAGGCAATGCACGGCAAGGCAAGGAAAGGCTAACGGAAGGCAAGGCACGGTCAGGCGAGGCAAGGCTAAGGCACGACAACGCACGGCTAGGCAATGCACGGCAAGGCAAGGAAAGGGTAACGCAAGGGAAGGCACGGTCAGACGAGGCAAGGCTAAGGCACGACAACGCAAGGCTAGGCAATGCACGGAAGGCAAGCAAAGAGTAACGGAAGGCAAGGAAGACAAGGGAAAGCAAGGCAAGGCAAGGGTAACAGAAGGAACGGCTCGGCAAGGGGAAACAAGGCTAAGGGACGGCAACGCACGGCTAGGCAATGCACGGCAAGGCAAGGAAAGGGTAACGCAAGGCAAGGAACTGTCAGGCGAGGCAAGGCTAAGGCACGACAACGCAAGGCTAGGCAATGCACGCAAGGTAAGCAAAGAGAAACGTAAGGCAAGGAAAGCAAGGGAAAGCAAGGCAAGGCAAGGGTAACAGAAGGAACGGCTCGGCAAGGGGAAACAAGGCTAAGGGACGGCAACGCACGGCTAGGCAATGCACGGCCAGCCAAGGAAAGGGTAACGCAAGGCAAGGCACGGTCAGGCAAGGCAAGGCTAATGCACGACAACGCAAGGCTAGGCAGTGCACGGTAATGCAAGGAAAGAGTAACGGAAGGAAAGGAAGGCAAGGCAAATCCAGGCAAGGCAAGTGTAACAAAAGGCACGGCACGGCAAGGGGAAACAAATCTAAGGCACGACAACGCACGGCTAGGCAATTCACGGCAAGGCAAGGAAAGGCTAACGCAAGGCAAGGCACGGTCAGGAGAGTAAAGGCTAAGGCACGACAACGCAAGGCTAGACAATGCACGGAAGGCAAGCAAAGAGTAACGGAAGGCAACGAATGCAAGGCAAAGCAAGGCAACACAAGTAAGGCTATGGCAAGGTGAAAAAAGGCTAAAGCACGACAACGCAAGGCTACGCAATGCACGGAAGGCAAGCAAAGAGTAACGGAAGGCAAGGAAGGCCAGGGAAAGCAAGGCAAGGCAAGGGTAACGAAAGGAAAGGCACGGCAAGGGGAAACAAGGCTAAGGCACGACAACGCACGGCTAGGCAATGAACGGCAAGGCAAGGAATGGGTAACGTAAGGTAAGGCACGGTAAGGCAAGGCAAGGCTAATGCACGACAACGCAGGGCTAGGCAATGCACGGCAAGGCAAGGAAAGGGTAACGCAAGGGAAGGCACGGTCAGACGAGGCAAGGCTAAGGCACGACAACGCAAGTCTAGGCAATGCACGGAAGGCAAGCAAAGAGTAACGGATGGCAAGGAAGGCAAGGGAAAGCAAGGCAAGGCAAGGGTAACGGAAGGAAACGCACGGCAAGGGGAAACAAGGCTAAGGCACGACAACGCACGGCTAGGCAATGCACGGCAAGGCAAGGAAAGGGTAACGCAAGGCAAGGCACGGTGAGGCAAGGCAAGGCTAATGCACGACAACGCACGGCTAGGCAATGCACGGCAAGGCAAGGAAAGGCTAACGCAAGGCAAGGCACGGTCAGGCGAGGCAAGGCTAAGGCACGACAACGCAAGGCTTGGCAATGCACGGAAGGCAAGCAAAGAGTAACGGAAGGCAAGGAAGTCCAGGGAAAGCAAGGCAAGGCAAAGACAACGGAAGGAAAGGCACGGCAAGGGGAAACAAGGCTAAGGCACGACAACGCACGGCTAGGCAATGAACGGCAAGGCAAAGAAAGGGTAACGCAAGGCAAGGCACGGTGAGGCAAGGCAAGGCTAATGCACGACAACGCAGGGCTAGGCAATGCACGGCAAGGCAAGGAAAGGGTAACGCAAGGGAAGGCACGGTCAGACGAGGCAAGGCTAAGGCACGACAACGCAAGGCTAGGCAATGCACGGAAGGCAAGCAAAGAGTAACGGAAGGCAAGGAAGGCAAGGGAAAGCAAGGCAAGGCAAGGGTAACGGAAGGAAACGCACGGCAAGGGGAAACAAGGCTAAGGCACGACAACGCACGGCTGGGCAATGCACGGCAAGGCAAGGAAACTGTAAGGCAAGGCAAGGCACGGTGAGGCAAGGCAAGGCTAATGCACGACAACGCACGGCTAGGCAATGCACGGCAAGGCAAGGAAAGGGTAACGCAAGGGAAGGCACGGTCAGACGAGGCAAGGCTAAGGCACGACAACGCAAGGCTAGGCAATGCACGGAAGGCAAGCAAAGAGTAACAGAAGGCAAGGAATGCAAGGCAAAGCAAGGCAACGCAAGCAAGGCTATGGGAAGGTTAAAAAAGTCTAAAGCACGACAACGCAAGTCTACGCAATGCACGGAAGGCAAGCAAAGAGTAACGGAAGGCAAGTAAGGCCAGGGAAAGCAAGGCAAGGCAAGGGTAACTGAAGGAAAGGCACGGCAAGGGGAAACAAGGCTAAGGCAATACAACGCACGGCTAGGCAATGCACAGCAAGGCAAGGAAAGGGTAACGCAAGGCAAGGCACGGTGAGGCAAGGCAAGGCTAATGCACGACAACGCACGGCTAGGCAATGCACGACAAGGCAAGGAAAGGGTAACGCAAGGGAAGGCACGGTCAGGCGAGGCAAGGCTAAGGCACGACAACGCAAGGCTAGGCAATGCACGGAAGGCAAGCAAAGAGTAACGGAAGGCAAGGAAGGCAAGGGTAAGCAAGGCAAGGCAAGGGTAACGGAAGGAAACGCACGGCAAGCGGAAACAAGGCTAATGCACGGCAACGCACGGCTAGGCAATGCACGGCAAGGCAAGGAAAGGGTAACGCAAGGCAAGGCACGGTCAGGCGAGGCAAGGCTAAGGCACGACAACGCAAGGCTAGGCAATGCACGGAATGCAAGCAACGAGTAACGGAAGGCAAGGAAGGCAAGGGAAAGCAAGGCAAGGCAAGGGTAACAGAAGGAACGGCTCGGCAAGGGGAAACAAGGCTAAGGGACGGCAACGCACGGCTAGGCAATGCACGGCCAGCCAAGGAAATGGTAACGCAAGGCAAGGCACGGTCAGGCAAGGCAAGGCTAATTCACGACAACGCAAGGCTAGGCAGTGCACGGTAATGCAAGGAAAGAGTAACGGAAGGAAAGGAAGGCAAGGCAAATCCAGGCAAGGCAAGTGTAACAAAAGGCACGGCACGGCAAGGGGAAACAAATCTAAGGCACGACAACGCACGGCTAGGCAATTCACGGCAAGGCAAGGAAAGGCTAACGCAAGGCAAGGCACGGTCAGGAGAGGAAAGGCTAAGGCACGACAACGCAAGGCTAGGCAATGCACGGAAGGCAAGAAAAGAGTAACGGAAGGCAAGGAATGCAAGGCAAAGCAAGGCAACGCAAGCAAGGCTATGGCAAGGTGAAAAAAGTCTAAAGCACGACAACGCAAGTCTACGCAATGCACGGAAGGCAAGCAAAGAGTAACGGAAGGCAAGGAAGTCCAGGGAAAGCAAGGCAAGGCAAGGGCAACGGAAGGAAAGGCACGGCAAGGGGCAACAAGGCTAAGGCACGACAACGCACGGTAGGCAATGAACGGCAAGGCAAGGAAAGGGTAACGCAAGGCAAGGCACGGTGAGGCAAGGCAAGGCTAATGCACGACAACGCACGGCTAGGCAATGCACGGCAAGGCAAGGAAAGGGTAACGCAAGGGAAGGCACGGTCAGACGAGGCAAGGCTAAGGCACGACAACGCAAGGCTAGGCAAGCACGGAAGGCAAGCAAAGAGTAACGGAAGCAAGGAAGGCAAGGGAAAGCAAGGCAAGGCAAGGGTAACGGAAGGAAACGCACGGCAAGGGGAAACAAGGCTAAGGCACGACAACGCACGGCTGGGCAATGCACGGCAAGGCAAGGAAAGGGTAACGCAAGGCAAGGCACGGTGAGGCAAGGCAAGGCTAATGCACGACAACGCACGGCTAGGCAATGCACGGCAAGGCAAGGAAAGGGTAACGCAAGGGAAGGCACGGTCAGACGAGGCAAGGCTAAGGCACGACAACGCAAGGCTAGGCAATGCACGGAAGGCAAGCAAAGAGTAACAGAAGGCAAGGAAGGCAAGGGAAAGCAAGGCAAGGAAAGGGTAACAGAAGGAACGGCTCGGCAAGGGGAAACAAGGCTAAGGGACGGCAACGCACGGCTAGGCAATGCACGGCAAGGCAAGGAAAGGGTAACGCAAGGGAAGGCACGGTCAGACGAGGCAAGGTTAAGGCACGACAACGCAAGGCTAGGCAATGCACGGAAGGCAAGCAAAGAGGAACGGAAGGCAAGGAAGGCAAGGGAAAGCAAGGCAACGCAAGCAAGGCTATGGCAATTTCAAAAAAGTCTAAAGCACGACAACGCAAGTCTACGCAATGCACGGAAGGCAAGCAAAGAGTAACGGAAGGCAAGGAAGGCAAGGGAAAGCAAGGCAAGGCAAGGGTAACAGAAGGAACGGCTCGGCAAGGGGAAACAAGGCTAAGGGACGGCAACGCACGGTTAGGCAATGCACGGCCAGCCAAGGAAAGGGTAACGCAAGGCAAGGCACGGTGAGGCAAGGCAAGTCTAATGCACGACAACGCACGGCTAGGCAATGCACGGCAAGGCAAGGAAAGGGTAACGCAAGGGAAGGCACGGTCAGACGAGGCAAGGCTAAGGCAAGACAACGTAAGGCTAGGCAATGCACGGAAGGCAAGCAAAGAGTAACGGAAGGCAAGGAAGGCAAGGGAAAGCAAGCACGGCAAGGGTAACGGAAGGAAACGAACGGCAAGGGGAATCAAGGCTAAGGCACGACAACGCACGGCTAGGCAATGCACGGCAAGGCAAGCAAAGAGTAACGGAAGGCAAGGAAGGCAAGGGAAAGCAAGGGAAGGCAAGGGTAACAGAAGGAACGGCTCGTCAAGGGCACACAAGGCTAAGGCACGGCAACGCACGGCTAGGCAATGCACGGCCAGCCAAGGAAAGGGTAACGCAAGGCAAGGCACGGTCAGGCAAGGCAAGGCTAATGCACGACAAAGCAAGGCTAGGCAGTGCACGGAAAGGCAAGGAAAGGGTAACGCAAGGGAAGGCACGGTCAGACGAGGCAAGGCTAAGGCACGACAACGCAAGGCTAGGCAATGCACGGAAGGGAAGCAAAGAGGAACGGAAGGCAAGGAAGGCAAGGGAAAGCAAGGCAAGGCAAGGGTAACGGAAGGAACGGCACGGCAAGGGGAAACAAGTCTAAGGGACGGCAACGCACGGCTAGGCAATGCACGGCCAGCCAAGGAAAGGTTAACGCAAGGCATGGCACGGTCAGGCAAGGCAAGGCTAATGCACGACAACGCAAGGCTAGGCAGTGCATGGTAAGGCAAGGAAAGAGAAACGGAGGGAAAGGAAGGCAAGGCAAATACAGGCAACGCAAGTGTAACAAAAGGCACGGCAAGGCAAGGGGAAACAAGGCTAAGGCACGACAACGCACGGCTAGGCAATGCACGGCAAGGCAAGGAAATGGTAACGCAAGGCAAGGCACTGTGAGGCAAGGCAAGTCTAATGCACGACAACGCACGGCTAGGCAATGCACGGCAAGGCAAGGAAAGGCTAACGCAAGGCAAGGCACGGTCAGGCGAGGCAAGGCTAAGGCACGACAACGCACGGCTAGGCAATGCACGGCAAGGCAAGGAAAGGGTAACGCAAGGGAAGGCACGGTCAGACGAGGCAAGGCTAAGGCACGACAACGCAAGGCTAGGCAATGCACGGAAGGCAAGCAAAGAGTAACGGAAGGCAAGGAAGACAAGGGAAAGCAAGGCAAGGCAAGGTTAACAGAAGGAACGGCTCGGCAAGGGGAAACAAGGCTAAGGGACGGCAACGCACGGCTAGGCAATGCACGGCCAGCCAAGGAAAGGGTAACGCAAGGCAAGGCACGGTCAGGCAAGGCAAGGCTAATGCACGACAACACAAGGCAAGGCAGTGCACGGTAAGGCAAGGAAAGAGAAACGGAAGGAAAGGAAGGCAAGGCAAATCCAGGCAAGGCACGGTGAGGCAAGGGGAAACAAGGCTAAGGCACGACAACGCACGGCTAGGCATTGCACGGCAAGGCAAGGAAAGGCTAACGCAAGGCAAGGCACGGTCAGGCGAGGCAAGGCTAAGGCACGACAACGCAAGGCTAGGCAATGCACGGAAGGCAAGCAAAGAGGAACGTATGGCAAGGAAGGCAAGGGAAAGCAAGGCAAGGCAAGGGTAACGGAAGGAACGGCACGGCAAGGGGAAACAAGGCTAAGGCACGACAGCGCATGGCTAGGCAATGCACGGCAAGGAAAGGAAAGGGTAACGCAAGGCAAGGAACTGTCAGGCGAGGCAAAGCTAAGGCACGACAACGCAAGGCTAGGCAATGCACGCAAGGTAAGCAAAGAGAAACTTAAAGCAAAGAAAGCAAGGGAAAGCAAGGCAAGGTAAGGGTAAGGGAAGGAACGGCACGGCAAGGGGAAACCAGGCTAAGGCACGACAACGCACGGCTAGGCAATGCACGGCAAGGCAAGGAAAGGGTAACGCAAGGGAAGGCACGGTCAGACGAGGCAAGGCTAAGGCAAGACAACGCAAGGCTAGGCAATGCACGGAAGGCAAGCAAAGAGTAACGGAAGGCAAGGAAGGCAAGGGAAAGCAAGGCAAGGCAAGGGTAACAGAAAGAACGGCTCGGCAAGGGGAAACAAGGCTAAGGGACGGCAACGCACGGCTAGGCAATGCACGGCCAGCCAAGGAAAGGGTAACGCAAGGCAAGGCACGGTCAGGCAAGGCAAGGCTAATGCACGACAACGCAAGGCTAGGCAGTGCACGGTAAGGCAAGGAAAGAGTAACGGAAGGAAAGGAAGGCAAGGCAAATCCAGGCAAGGCAAGTGTAACAAAAGGCACGGCACAGCAAGGGGAAACAAGGCTAAGGCACGACAACGCACGGCTAGGCAATGCACGGCAAGGCAAGGAAAGGCTAACGCAAGGCAAGGCACGGTGAGGCAAGGCAAGGCTAATGCACGACAACGCACTGCTAGGCAATGCACGGCAAGGCAAGGAAAGGGTAACGCAAGGCAAGGCACGGTCAGGCGAGGCAAGGCTAAGGAACGACAACGCAATGCTAGACAATGCACGGAAGGCAAGCAAACAGTAACGGAAGGCAAGGAATGCAAGGCAAAGCAAGGCAACGCAAGCAAGGCTATGGCAAGGTGAAAAAAGTCTAAAGCACGACAACGCAAGTCTACGCAATGCACGGAAGGCAAGCAAAGAGTAACGGAAGGCAAGTAAGGCCAGGGAAAGCAAGGCAAGGCAAGGGTAACTGAAGGAAAGGCACGGCAAGGGGAAACAAGGCTAAGGCAATACAACGCACGGCTAGGCAATGCACAGCAAGGCAAGGAAAGGGTAACGCAAGGCAAGGCACGGTGAGGCAAGGCAAGGCTAATGCACGACAACGCACGGCTAGGCAATGCACGACAAGGCAAGGAAAGGGTAACGCAAGGGAAGGCACGGTCAGACGAGGCAAGGCTAAGGCACGACAACGCAAGGCTAGGCAATGCACGGAAGGCAAGCAAAGAGGAACGGAAGGCAAGGAAGGCAAGGGAAAGCAAGGCAAGGCAACGGTAACGGAAGGAAACGCACGGCAAGCGGAAACAAGGCTAATGCACGACAACGCACGGCTAGGCAATGCACGGCAAGGCAAGGAAAGGGTAACGCAAGGCAAGGCACGGTCAGGCGAGGCAAGGCTAAGGCACGACAACGCAAGGCTAGGCAATGCACGGAATGCAAGCAAAGAGTAACGGAAGGCAAGGAAGGCAAGGGAAAGCAAGGCAAGGCAAGGGTAACAGAAGGAACGGCTCGGCAAGGGGAAACAAGGCTAAGGGACGGCAACGCACTGCTAGGCAATGCACGGCCAGCCAAGGAAAGGGTAACGCAAGGCAAGGCACGGTCAGGCAAGGCAAGGCTAATGCACGACAACGCAAGGCTAGGCAGTGCACGGTAATGCAAGGAAAGAGTAACGGAAGGAAAGGAAGGCAAGGCAAATCCAGGCAAGGCAAGTGTAACAAAAGGCACGGCACGGCAAGGGGAAACAAATGTAAGGCACGACAACGCACGGCTAGGCAATTCACGGCAAGGCAAGGAAAGGCTAACGCAAGGCAAGGCACGGTGAGGCAAGGCAAGGCTAATGCACGACAACGCACGGCTAGGCAATGCACGGCAAGGCAAGGAAAGGGTAACGCAAGGCAAGGCACTGTCAGGCGAGGGAAGGCTAATGCACGACAACGCAAGGCTAGGCAGTGCACGGCTAGGCAGGGAAAGAGTAACGGAAGGAAAGGAAGGCAAGGCAAAGCAAGGCAAGGCAAGTGTAACAAAAGGCACGGCACGGCAAGGTGAAACAAGGCGAAGGGACGGCAACGCACGACTAGGCAATGCACGGCCAGGCAAGGAAAGGGTAACGCAAGGCAAGGCACGGTGAGGCAAGGCAAGGCTAATGCACGACAATACAAGGCTAGGCAATGCACGGAAGGCAAGCAAAGAGTAACGGAAGGCAAGGAATGCAAGGCAACGCAAGCAAGGCTATGGCAAGGTGAAAAAAGGCTAAGGCACGACAACGCAAGGCTAGACAATGCACGGAAGGCAAGCAAAGAGTAACGGAAGGCAAGGAATGCAAGGCAAAGCAAGGCAACGCAAGCAAGGCTATGGCAAGGTGAAAAAAGGCTAACGCACGACAACGCAAGGTTACGCAATGCACGGAAGGCAAGCAAAGAGTAACGGAAGGCAAGGAAGGCCAGGGAAAGCAAGGCAAGGCAAGGGTAACGAAAGGAAAGGCACGGCAAGGGGAAACAAGGCTAAGGCACGACAACGCACGGCTAGGCAATGAACGGCAAGGCAAGGAATGGGTAACGTAAGGCAAGGCACGGTAAGGCAAGGCAAGGCTAATGCACGACAACGCAGGGCTAGGCAATGCACGGCAAGGCAAGGAAAGGGTAACGCAAGGGAAGGCACGGTCAGACGAGGCAAGGCTAAGGCACGACAACGCAAGTCTAGGCAATGCACGGAAGGCAAGCAAAGAGTAACGGATGGCAAGGAAGGCAAGGGAAAGCAAGGCAAGGCAAGGGTAACGGAAGGAAACGCACGGCAAGGGGAAACAAGGCTAAGGCACGACAACGCACGGCTAGGCAATGCACGGCAAGGCAAGGAAAGGGTAACGCAAGGCAAGGCACGGTGAGGCAAGGCAAGGCTAATGCACGACAACGCACGGCTAGGCAATGCACGACAAGGCAAGGAAAGGGTAACGCAAGGGAAGGAACGGTCAGACGAGGCAAGGCTAAGGCACGACAACGCAAGGCTAGGCAATGCACGGAAGGCAAGCAAAGAGTAACGGAAGGCAAGGAAGGCAAGGGAAAGCAAGGCAAGGCAAGGGTAACAGAAAGAACGGCTCGGCAAGGGGAAACAAGGCTAAGGGACGGCAACGCACGGCTAGGCAATGCACGGCCAGCCAAGGAAAGGGTAACGCAAGGCAAGGCACGGTCAGGCAAGGCAAGGCTAATGCACGACAACGCAAGTCTAGGCAGTGCACGGTAAGGCAAGGAAAGAGTAACGGAAGGAAAGGAAGGCAAGGCAAATCCAGGCAAGGCAAGTGTAACAAAAGGCACGGCACAGCAAGGGGAAAAAAAGGCTAAGGCACGACAACGCACGGCTAGGCAATGCACGGCAAGGCAAGGAAAGGCTAACGCAAGGCAAGGCACGGTGAGGCAAGGCAAGGCTAATGCACGACAACGCACTGCTAGGCAATGCACGGCAAGGCAAGGAAAGGGTAACGCCAGGGAAGGTACGGTCAGGCGAGGCAAGGCTAAGGAACGACAACGCAAGGCTAGACAATGCACGGAAGGCAAGCAAAGAGTAACGGAAGGCAAGGAATGCAAGGCAAAGCAAGGCAACGCAAGCAAGGCTATGGCAAGGTGAAAAAAGTCTAAAGCACGACAACGCAAGTCTACGCAATGCACGGAAGGCAAGCAAAGAGTAACGGAAGGCAAGTAAGGCCAGGGAAAGCAAGGCAAGGCAAGGGTAACGGAAGGAAAGGCACGGCAAGGGGAAACAAGGCTAAGGCAATACAACGCACGGCTAGGCAATGCACAGCAAGGCAAGGAAAGGGTAACGCAAGGCAAGGCACGGTCAGGCAAGGCAAGGCTAATGCACGACAACGCAAGGCTAGGCAGTGCACGGTAAGGCAAGGAAAGAGTAACGGAAGGAAAGGAAGGCAAGGCAAATCCAGGCAAGGCAAGTGTAACAAAAGGCACGGCACGACAAAGGGAAACAAGGCTAAGTCACGACAACGCACGGCTAGGCATTGCACGGCAAGGCAAGGAAAGGCTAACGCAAGGCAAGGCACGGTCAGGCGAGGCAAGGCTAAGGCACGACAACGCAAGGCTAGGCAATGCACGGAAGGAAGCAAAGAGTAACGTATGGCAAGGAAGGCAAGGGAAAGCAAGGCAAGGCAAGGGTAACGGAAGGAACGGCACGGCAAGGGGAAACAAGGCTAAGGCACGACAACGCACGGCTAGGCAATGCACGGCAAGGCAAGGAAAGAGTAACGCAAGGCAAGGAACTGTCAGGCGAGGCAAGGCTAAGGCACGACAACGCAAGGCTAGGCAATGCACGCAAGGTAAGCAAAGAGAAACGTAAGGCAAGGAAAGCAAGGGAAAGCAAGGCAAGGTAAGGGTAAGGGAAGGAACGGCACGGCAAGGGGAAACCAGGCTAAGGCACGACAACGCACGGCTAGGCAATGCACGGCAAGGCAAGGAAAGGGTAACGCAAGGGAAGGCACGGTGAGACGGGGCAAGGCTAAGGCACGACAACGCAAGGCTAGGCAATGCACGGAAGGCAAGCAAAGAGTAACGGAAGGCAAGGAAGGCAAGGGAAAGCAAGGCAAGGCAAGGGTAACAGAAAGAACGGCTCGGCAAGGGGAAACAAGGCTAAGGGACGGCAACGCACGGCTAGGCAATGCACGGCCAGCCAAAGAAAGGGTAACGCAAGGCAAGGCACGGTCAGGCAAGGCAAGGCTAATGCACGACAACGCAAGGCTAGGCAGTGCACGGTAAGGCAAGGAAAGAGTAACGGAAGGAAAGGAAGGCAAGGCAAATCCAGGCAAGGCAAGTGTAACAAAAGGCACGGCACAGCAAGGGGAAACAAGGCTAAGGCACGACAACGCACGGCTAGGCAATGCACTGCAAGTCAAGGAAAGGCTAACGCAAGGCAAGGCACGGTGAGGCAAGGCAAGGCTAATGCACGACAACGCTCTGCTAGGCAATGCACGGCAAGGCAAGGAAAGGGTAACGCCAGGGAAGGCACGGTCAGGCGAGGCAAGGCTAAGGAACGACAACGCAAGGCTAGACAATGCACGGAAGGCAAGCAAAGAGTAACGGAAGGCAAGGAATGCAAGGCAAAGCAAGGCAACGCAAGCAAGGCTATGGCAAGGTGAAAAAAGTCTAAAGCACGACAACGCAAGTCTCCGCAATGCACGGAAGGCAAGCAAAGAGTAACGGAAGGCAAGTAAGGCCAGGGAAAGCAAGGCAAGGCAAGGGTAACGGAAGGAAAGGCACGGCAAGGGGAAACAAGGCTAAGGCAATACAACGCACGGCTAGGCAATGCACAGCAAGGCAAGGAAAGGGTAAAGCAAGGCAAGGCACGGTGAGGCAAGGCAAGGCTAATGCACGACAATGCAGGGATAGGCAATGCACGGCAAGGCAAGGAAAGGGTAACGCAAGGGAAGGCACGGTCAGACGAGGCATGGCTAAGGCACGACAACGCAAGGCTAGGCAATGCCCGGAAGGCAAGCAAAGAGTAACGGAAGGCAAGGAAGGCAAGGGAAAGCAAGGCAAGGCAAGGGTAACGGAAGGAAACGCACGGCAAGGGGAAACAAGGCTAAGGCACGACAACGCACGGCTAGGCAATGCACGGCAAGGCAAGGAAAGGGTAACGCAAGGCAAGGCACGGTGAGGCAAGGCAAGGCTAATGCACGACAACGCACGGCTAGGCAATGCACGGCAAGGCAAGGAAAGGGTAACGCAAGGGAAGGCACGGTCAGGCGAGGCAAGGCTAAGGCACGACAACGCAAGGCTAGGCAATGCACGGAAGGCAAGCAAAGAGGAACGGAAGGCAAGGAAGGCAAGGGAAAGCACGGCAAGGCAAGGGTAACGGAAGGAAACGCACGGCAAGCGGAAACAAGGCTAATGCACGACAACGCACGGCTAGGCAATGCACGGCAAGGCAAGGAAAGGGTAACGCAAGGCAAGGCACGGTCAGGCTAGGCAAGGCTAAGGCACGACAACGCAAGGCTAGGCAATGCACGGAATGCAAGCAAAGAGTAACGGAAGGCAAGGAAGGCAAGGGAAAGCAAGGCAAGGCAAGGGTAACAGAAGGAACGGCTCGGCAAGGGGAAACAAGGCTAAGGGACGGCAACGCAAGGCTAGGCAATGCACGGCCAGCCAAGGAAAGGGTAACGCAAGGCAAGGCACGGTCAGGCAAGGCAATGCTAATGCACGACAACGCAAGGCTAGGCAGTGCACGGTAATGCAAGGAAAGAGTAACGGAAGGAAAGGAAGGCAAGGCAAATCCAGGCAAGGCAAGTGTAACAAAAGGCACGGCACGGCTAGGGGAAACAAGGCTAAGGCACGACAACGCACGGCTAGGCAATGCAAGGCAAGGCAAGGAAAGGGTAACGCAAGGCAAGGCACGGTCAGGCGAGGCAAGGCTAAGGAACGACAACGCAAGGCTAGACAATGCACGGAAGGCAAGCAAAGAGTAACGGAAGGCAAGGAATGCAAGGCAAAGCAAGGCAACACAAGCAAGGCTATGGCAAGGTGAAAAAAGTCTAAAGCACGACAACGCAAGTCTACGCAATGCACGGAAGGCAAGCAAAGAGTAACGGAAGCCAAGTAAGGCCAGGGAAAGCAAGGCAAGGCAAGGGTAACGGAAGGAAAGGCGCGGCAAGGGGAAACAAGGCTAAGGCACGACAACGCACGGCTAGGCAATGCACGGCAAGGCAAGGAAAGGGTAACGCAAGGCAAGGCACGGAGAGGCAAGGCAAGGCTAATGCACGACAACGCACGGCTAGGCAATGCACGGCAAGGCAAGGAAAGGGTAACGCAAGGGAAGGCACGGTCAGACGAGGCAAGGCTAAGGCACGACAACACAAGGCTAGGCAATGCACGGAAGGGAAGCAAAGAGGAACGGAAGGCAAGGAAGGCAAGGGAAAGCAAGGCAAGGCAAGGGTAACGGAAGGAAACGCACGGAAGCGGAAACAAGTCTAATGCACGACAACGCACGGCTAGGCAATGCACGGCAAGGCAAGGAAAGGGTAACGCAAGGCAAGGCACGGTCAGGCGTGGCAAGCCTAAGGCACGACAACGCAAGGCTAGGCAATGCACGGAAGGCAAGCAAAGAGTAACGGAAGGCAAGGAAGGCAAGGGAAAGCACGGCAAGGCAAGGGTAACAGAAGGAACGGCTCGGCAAGGGGAAACAAGTCTAAGGGACGGCAACGCACGGCTAGGCAATGCACGGCCAGCCAAGGAAAGGTTAACGCAAGGCATGGCACGGTCAGGCAAGGCAAGGCTAATGCACGACAACGCAAGGCTAGGCAGTGCATGGTAAGGCAAGGAAAGAGAAACGGAAGGAAAGGAAGGCAAGGCAAATACAGGCAACGCAAGTGTAACAAAAGGCACGGCAAGGCAAGGGGAAACAAGGCTAAGGCACGACAACGCACGGCTAGGCAATGCACGGCAAGGCAAGGAAATGGTAACGCAAGGCAAGGCACTGTGAGGCAAGGCAAGTCTAATGCACGACAACGCACGGCTAGGCAATGCACGGCAAGGCAAGGAAAGGCTAACGCAAGGCAAGGCACGGTCAGGCGAGGCAAGGCTAAGGCACGACAACGCACGGCTAGGCAATGCACGGCAAGGCAAGGAAAGGGTAACGCAAGGGAAGGCACGGTCAGACGAGGCAAGGCTAAGGCACGACAACGCAAGGCTAGGCAATGCACGGAAGGCAAGCAAAGAGTAACGGAAGGCAAGGAAGACAAGGGAAAGCAAGGCAAGGCAAGGGTAACAGAAGGAACGGCTCGGCAAGGGGAAACAAGGCTAAGGGACGGCAACGCACGGCTAGGCAATGCACGGCCAGCCAAGGAAAGGGTAACGCAAGGCAAGGCACGGTCAGGCAAGGCAAGGCTAATGCACGACAACACAAGGCAAGGCAGTGCACGGTAAGGCAAGGAAAGAGAAACGGAAGGAAAGGAAGGCAAGGCAAATCCAGGCAAGGCAAGTGTAACAAAAGGCACGGCACGGCAAGGGGAAACAAGGCTAAGTCACGACAACGCACGGCTAGGCATTGCACGGCAAGGCAAGGAAAGGCTAACGCAAGGCAAGGCACGGTCAGGCGAGGCAAGGCTAAGGCACGACAACGCAAGGGTAGGCAATGCACGGAAGGCAAGCAAAGAGGAATGTATGGCAAGGAAGGCAAGGGAAAGCAAGGCAAGGCAAGGGTAACGGAAGGAACGGCACGGCAAGGGGAAACAAGGCTAAGGCACGACAGCGCATGGCTAGGCAATGCACGGCAAGGAAAGGAAAGGGTAACGCAAGGCAAGGAACTGTCAGGCGAGGCAAAGCTAAGGCACGACAACGCAAGGCTAGGCAATGCACGCAAGGTAAGCAAAGAGAAACGTAAGGCAAAGAAAGCAAGGGAAAGCAAGGCAAGGTAAGGGTAAGGGAAGGAACGGCACGGCAAGGGGAAACCAGGCTAAGGCACGACAACGCACGGCTAGGCAATGCACGGCAAGGCAAGGAAAGGGTAACGCAAGGCAAGGCACGGTCAGGCAAGGCAAGGCTAATGCACGACAACGCAAGGCTAGGCAGTGCACGGTAAGGCAAGGAAAGAGTAACGGAAGGAAAGGAAGGCAAGGCAAATCCAGGCAAGGCAAGTGTAACAAAAGGCACGGCACAGCAAGGGGAAACAAGGCTAAGGCACGACAACGCACGGCTAGGCAATGCACGGCAAGGCAAGGAAAGGCTAACGCAAGGCAAGGCACGGTGAGGCAAGGCAAGGCTAATGCACGACAACGCACTGCTAGGCAATGCACGGCAAGGCAAGGAAAGGGTAACGCAAGGCAAGGCACGGTCAGGCGAGGCAAGGCTAAGGAACGACAACGCAATGCTAGACAATGCACGGAAGGCAAGCAAACAGTAACGGAAGGCAAGGAATGCAAGGCAAAGCAAGGCAACGCAAGCAAGGCTATGGCAAGGTGAAAAAAGTCTAAAGCACGACAACGCAAGTCTACGCAATGCACGGAAGGCAAGCAAAGAGTAACGGAAGGCAAGTAAGGCCAGGGAAAGCAAGGCAAGGCAAGGGTAACGGAAGGAAAGGCACGGCAAGGGGAAACAAGGCTAAGGCAATACAACGCACGGCTAGGCAATGCACGGCAAGGCAAGGAAAGGGTAACGCAAGGCAAGGCACGGTGAGGCAAGGCAAGGCTAATGCACGACAACGCACGGCTAGGCAATGCACGGCAAGGCAAGGAAAGGGTAACGCAAGGGAAGGCACGGTCAGACGAGGCAAGGCTAAGGCACGACAACACAAGGCTAGGCAATGCACGGAAGGGAAGCAAAGAGGAACGGAAGGCAAGGAAGGCAAGGGAAAGCAAGGCAAGGCAAGGGTAACGGAAGGAAACGCACGGAAGCGGAAACAAGTCTAATGCACGACAACGCACGGCTAGGCAATGCACGGCAAGGCAAGGAAAGGGTAACGCAAGGCAAGGCACGGTCAGGCGTGGCAAGCCTAAGGCACGACAACGCAAGGCTAGGCAATGCACGGAAGGCAAGCAAAGAGTAACGGAAGGCAAGGAAGGCAAGGGAAAGCAAGGCAAGGCAAGGGTAACAGAAGGAACGGCTCGGCAAGGGGAAACAAGTCTAAGGGACGGCAACGCACGGCTAGGCAATGCACGGCCAGCCAAGGAAAGGTTAACGCAAGGCATGGCACGGTCAGGCAAGGCAAGGCTAATGCACGACAACGCAAGGCTAGGCAGTGCATGGTAAGGCAAGGAAAGAGAAACGGAAGGAAAGGAAGGCAAGGCAAATACAGGCAACGCAAGTGTAACAAAAGGCACGGCAAGGCAAGGGGAAACAAGGCTAAGGCACGACAACGCACGGCTAGGCAATGCACGGCAAGGCAAGGAAATGGTAACGCAAGGCAAGGCACTGTGAGGCAAGGCAAGTCTAATGCACGACAACGCACGGCTAGGCAATGCACGGCAAGGCAAGGAAAGGCTAACGCAAGGCAAGGCACGGTCAGGCGAGGCAAGGCTAAGGCACGACAACGCACGGCTAGGCAATGCACGGCAAGGCAAGGAAAGGGTAACGCAAGGGAAGGCACGGTCAGACGAGGCAAGGCTAAGGCACGACAACGCAAGGCTAGGCAATGCACGGAAGGCAAGCAAAGAGTAACGGAAGGCAAGGAAGACAAGGGAAAGCAAGGCAAGGCAAGGGTAACAGAAGGAACGGCTCGGCAAGGGGAAACAAGGCTAAGGGACGGCAACGCACGGCTAGGCAATGCACGGCCAGCCAAGGAAAGGGTAACGCAAGGCAAGGCACGGTCAGGCAAGGCAAGGCTAATGCACGACAACACAAGGCAAGGCAGTGCACGGTAAGGCAAGGAAAGAGAAACGGAAGGAAAGGAAGGCAAGGCAAATCCAGGCAAGGCAAGTGTAACAAAAGGCACGGCACGGCAAGGGGAAACAAGGCTAAGTCACGACAACGCACGGCTAGGCATTGCACGGCAAGGCAAGGAAAGGCTAACGCAAGGCAAGGCACGGTCAGGCGAGGCAAGGCTAAGGCACGACAACGCAAGGGTAGGCAATGCACGGAAGGCAAGCAAAGAGGAACGTATGGCAAGGAAGGCAAGGGAAAGCAAGGCAAGGCAAGGGTAACGGAAGGAACGGCACGGCAAGGGGAAACAAGGCTAAGGCACGACAGCGCATGGCAAGGCAATGCACGGCAAGGAAAGGAAAGGGTAACGCAAGGCAAGGAACTGTCAGGCGAGGCAAAGCTAAGGCACGACAACGCAAGGCTAGGCAATGCACGCAAGGTAAGCAAAGAGAAACGTAAGGCAAAGAAAGCAAGGGAAAGCAAGGCAAGGTAAGGGTAAGGGAAGGAACGGCACGGCAAGGGGAAACCAGGCTAAGGCACGACAACGCACGGCTAGGCAATGCACGGCAAGGCAAGGAAAGGGTAACGCAAGGGAAGGCACGGTCAGACGAGGCAAGGCTAAGGCAAGACAACGCAAGGCTAGGCAATGCACGGAAGGCAAGCAAAGAGTAACGGAAGGCAAGGAAGGCAAGGGAAAGCAAGGCAAGGCAAGGGTAACAGAAAGAACGGCTCGGCAAGGGGAAACAAGGCTAAGGGACGGCAACGCACGGCTAGGCAATGCACGGCCAGCCAAGGAAAGGGTAACGCAAGGCAAGGCACGGTCAGGCAAGGCAAGGCTAATGCACGACAACGCAAGGCTAGGCAGTGCACGGTAAGGCAAGGAAAGAGTAACGGAAGGAAAGGAAGGCAAGGCAAATCCAGGCAAGGCAAGTGTAACAAAAGGCACGGCACAGCAAGGGGAAACAAGGCTAAGGCACGACAACGCACGGCTAGGCAATGCACGGCAAGGCAAGGAAAGGCTAACGCAAGGCAAGGCACGGTGAGGCAAGGCAAGGCTAATGCACGACAACGCACTGCTAGGCAATGCACGGCAAGGCAAGGAAAGGGTAACGCAAGGCAAGGCACGGTCAGGCGAGGCAAGGCTAAGGAACGACAACGCAAGGCTAGACAATGCACGGAAGGCAAGCAAACAGTAACGGAAGGCAAGGAATGCAAGGCAAAGCAAGGCAACGCAAGCAAGGCTATGGCAAGGTGAAAAAAGTCTAAAGCACGACAACGCAAGTCTACGCAATGCACGGAAGGCAAGCAAAGAGTAACGGAAGGCAAGTAAGGCCAGGGAAAGCAAGGCAAGGCAAGGGTAACGGAAGGAAAGGCACGGCAAGGGGAAACAAGGCTAAGGCAATACAACGCACGGCTAGGCAATGCACAGCAAGGCAAGGAAAGGGTAAAGCAAGGCAAGGCACGGTGAGGCAAGGCAAGGCTAATGCACGACAATGCAGGGATAGGCAATGCACGGCAAGGCAAGGAAAGGGTAACGCAAGGGAAGGCACGGTCAGACGAGGCATGGCTAAGGCACGACAACGCAAGGCTAGGCAATGCCCGGAAGGCAAGCAAAGAGTAACGGAAGGCAAGGAAGGCAAGGGAAAGCAAGGCAAGGCAAGGGTAACGGAAGGAAACGCACGGCAAGGGGAAACAAGGCTAAGGCACGACAACGCACGGCTAGGCAATGCACGGCAAGGCAAGGAAAGGGTAACGCAAGGGAAGGCACGGTCAGACGAGGCAAGGCTAAGGCACGACAACGCAAGGCTAGGCAATGCACGGAAGGCAAGCAAAGAGGAACGGAAGGCAAGGAAGGCAAGGGAAAGCAAGGCAAGGCAAGGGTAACGGAAGGAAACGCACGGCAAGCGGAAACAAGGCTAATGCACGACAACGCACGGCTAGGCAATGCACGGCAAGGCAAGGAAAGGGTAACGCAAGGCAAGGCACGGTCAGGCGAGGCAAGGCTAAGGCACGACAACGCAAGGCTAGGCAATGCACGGAATGCAAGCAAAGAGTAACGGAAGGCAAGGAAGGCAAGGGAAAGCAAGGCAAGGCAAGGGTAACAGAAGGAACGGCTCGGCAAGGGGAAACAAGGCTAAGGGACGGCAACGCAAGGCTAGGCAATGCACGGCCAGCCAAGGAAAGGGTAACGCAAGGCAAGGCACGGTCAGGCAAGGCAAGGCTAATGCACGACAACGCAAGGCTAGGCAGTGCACGGTAATGCAAGGAAAGAGTAACGGAAGGAAAGGAAGGCAAGGCAAATCCAGGCAAGGCAAGTGTAACAAAAGGCACGGCACGGCAAGGGGAAACAAATCTAAGGCACGACAACGCACGGCTAGGCAATGAACGGCAAGGCAAGGAAAGGGTAACCCAAGGCAAGGCACTGTGAGGCAAGGCAAGGGTAATGCACGACAACGCAGGGCTAGGCAATACACGGCAAGGCAAGGAAAGGGTAACGCAAGGGAAGGCACGGTCAGACGAGGCAAGGCTAAGGCAAGACAACGTAAGGCTAGGCAATGCACGGAAGGCAAGCAAAGAGTAACGGAAGGCAAGGAAGGCAAGGGAAAGCAAGCACGGCAAGGGTAACGGAAGGAAACGAACGGCAAGGGGAATCAAGGCTAAGGCACGACAACGCACGGCTAGGCAATGCACGGCAAGGCAAGCAAAGAGTAACGGAAGGCAAGGAAGGCAAGGGAAAGCAAGGGAAGGCAAGGGTAACAGAAGGAACGGCTCGGCAAGGGCACACAAGGCTAAGGCACGGCAACGCACGGCTAGGCAATGCACGGCCAGCCAAGGAAAGGGTAACGCAAGGCAAGGCACGGTCAGGCAAGGCAAGGCTAATGCACGACAAAGCAAGGCTAGGCAGTGCACGGAAAGGCAAGGAAAGAGTAACGGAAGGAAAGGAAGGCAAGGCAAAACCAGGCAAGGCAAGTGTAACAAAAGGCACGGCACGGCTAGGGGAAACAAGGCTAAGGCACGACAACGCACGGCTAGGCAATGCAAGGCAAGGCAAGGAAAGGGTAACGCAAGGCAAGGCACGGTCAGGCGAGGCAAGGCTAAGGAACGACAACGCAAGGCTAGACAATGCACGGAAGGCAAGCAAAGAGTAACGGAAGGCAAGGAATGCAAGGCAAAGCAAGGCAACACAAGCAAGGCTATGGCAAGGTGAAAAAAGTCTAAAGCACGACAACGCAAGTCTACGCAATGCACGTAAGGCAAGCAAAGAGTAACGGAAGCCAAGTAAGGCCAGGGAAAGCAAGGCAAGGCAAGGGTAACGGAAGGAAAGGCGCGGCAAGGGGAAACAAGGCTAAGGCACGACAACGCACGGCTAGGCAATGCACGGCAAGGCAAGGAAAGGGTAACGCAAGGCAAGGCACGCTGAGGCAAGGCAAGGCTAATGCACGACAACGCACGGCTAGGCAATGCACGGCAAGGCAAGGAAAGGGTAACGCAAGGGAAGGCACGGTCAGACGAGGCAAGGCTAAGGCACGACAACACAAGGCTAGGCAATGCACGAAGGGAAGCAAAGAGGAACGGAAGGCAAGGAAGGCAAGGGAAAGCAAGGCAAGGCAAGGGTAACGGAAGGAAACGCACGGCAAGCGGAAACAAGTCTAATGCACGACAACGCACGGCTAGGCAATGCACGGCAAGGCAAGGAAAGGGTAACGCAAGGCAAGGCACGGTCAGGCGTGGCAAGCCTAAGGCACGACAACGCAAGGCTAGGCAATGCACGGAAGGCAAGCAAAGAGTAACGGAAGGCAAGGAAGGCAAGGGAAAGCACGGCAAGGCAAGGGTAACAGAAGGAACGGCTCGGCAAGGGGAAACAAGTCTAAGGGACGGCAACGCACGGCTAGGCAATGCACGGCCAGCCAAGGAAAGGTTAACGCAAGGCATGGCACGGTCAGGCAAGGCAAGGCTAATGCACGACAACGCAAGGCTAGGCAGTGCATGGTAAGGCAAGGAAAGAGAAACGGAAGGAAAGGAAGGCAAGGCAAATACAGGCAACGCAAGTGTAACAAAAGGCACGGCAAGGCAAGGGGAAACAAGGCTAAGGCACGACAACGCACGGCTAGGCAATGCACGGCAAGGCAAGGAAAGGTTAACGCAAGGCATGGCACGGTCAGGCAAGGCAAGGCTAATGCACGACAACGCAAGGCTAGGCAGTGCATGGTAAGGCAAGGAAAGAGAAACGGAAGGAAAGGAAGGCAAGGCAAATACAGGCAACGCAAGTGTAACAAAAGGCACGGCAAGGCAAGGGGAAACAAGTCTAATGCACGACAACGCACGGCTAGGCAATGCACGGCAAGGCAAGGAAAGGCTAACGCAAGGCAAGGCACGGTCAGGCGAGGCAAGGCTAAGGCACGACAACGCACGGCTAGGCAATGCACGGCAAGGCAAGGAAAGGGTAACGCAAGGGAAGGCACGGTCAGACGAGGCAAGGCTAAGGCACGACAACGCAAGGCTAGGCAATGCACGGAAGGCAAGCAAAGAGTAACGGAAGGCAAGGAACACAAGGGAAAGCAAGGCAAGGCAAGGGTAACAGAAGGAACGGCTCGGCAAGGGGAAACAAGGCTAAGGGACGGCAACGCACGGCTAGGCAATGCACGGCCAGCCAAGGAAAGGGTAACGCAAGGCAAGGCACGGTCAGGCAAGGCAAGGCTAATGCACGACAACACAAGGCAAGGCAGTGCACGGTAAGGCAAGGAAAGAGAAACGGAAGGAAAGGAAGGCAAGGCAAATCCAGGCAAGGCAAGTGTAACAAAAGGCACGGCACGGCAAGGGGAAACAAGGCTAAGTCACGACAACGCACGGCTAGGCATTGCACGGCAAGGCAAGGAAAGGCTAACGCAAGGCAAGGCACGGTCAGGCGAGGCAAGGCTAAGGCACGACAACGCAAGGCTAGGCAATGAACGGCAAGGCAAGGAAAGGGTAACCCAAGGCAAGGCACTGTGAGGCAAGGCAAGCCTAATGCACGACAACGCAGGGCTAGGCAATACACGGCAAGGCAAGGAAAGGGTAACGCAAGGGAAGGCACGGTCAGACGAGGCAAGGCTAAGGCAAGACAACGTAAGGCTAGGCAATGCACGGAAGGCAAGCAAAGAGTAACGGAAGGCAAGGAAGGCAAGGGAAAGCAAGCACGGCAAGGGTAACGGAAGGAAACGAACGGCAAGGGGAATCAAGGCTAAGGCACGACAACGCACGGCTAGGCAATGCACGGCAAGGCAAGCAAAGAGTAACGGAAGGCAAGGAAGGCAAGGGAAAGCAAGGGAAGGCAAGGGTAACAGAAGGAACGGCTCGGCAAGGGCACACAAGGCTAAGGCACGGCAACGCACGGCTAGGCAATGCACGGCCAGCCAAGGAAAGGGTAACGCAAGGCAAGGCACGGTCAGGCAAGGCAAGGCTAATGCACGACAAAGCAAGGCTAGGCAGTGCACGGAAAGGCAAGGAAAGAGTAACGGAAGGAAAGGAAGGCAAGGCAAAACCAGGCAAGGCAAGTGTAACAAAAGGCACGGCACGGCTAGGGGAAACAAGGCTAAGGCACGACAACGCACGGCTAGGCAATGCAAGGCAAGGCAAGGAAAGGGTAACGCAAGGCAAGGCACGGTCAGGCGAGGCAAGGCTAAGGAACGACAACGCAAGGCTAGACAATGCACGGAAGGCAAGCAAAGAGTAACGGAAGGCAAGGAATGCAAGGCAAAGCAAGGCAACACAAGCAAGGCTATGGCAAGGTGAAAAAAGTCTAAAGCACGACAACGCAAGTCTACGCAATGCACGGAAGGCAAGCAAAGAGTAACGGAAGCCAAGTAAGGCCAGGGAAAGCAAGGCAAGGCAAGGGTAACGGAAGGAAAGGCGCGGCAAGGGGAAACAAGGCTAAGGCACGACAACGCACGGCTAGGCAATGCACGGCAAGGCAAGGAAAGGGTAACGCAAGGCAAGGCACGGTGAGGCAAGGCAAGGCTAATGCACGACAACGCACGGCTAGGCAATGCACGGCAAGGCAAGGAAATAACGCAAGGGAAGGCACGGTCACGAGGCAAGGCTAAGGCACGACAAGGGCAATGCACGAAGGAAGCAAGAGGAACGGAAGGCAAGGAAGGCAAGGGAAAGCAAGGCAAGGCAAGGGTAACGGAAGGGCACGGAAGGGAAACAAGTCTAATGCACGACAACGCACGGCTAGGCAATGCACGGCAAGGCAAGGAAAGGGTAACGCAAGGCAAGGCACGGTCAGGCGGGCAAGCCTAAGGCACGACAACGCAAGGCTAGGCAATGCACGGAAGGCAAGCAAAGAGTAACGGAAGGCAAGGAAGGCAAGGGAAAGCAAGGCAAGGCAAGGGTAACAGAAGGAACGGCTCGGCAAGGGGAAACAAGGCTAAGGGACGGCAACGCACGGCTAGGCAATGCACGGCCAGCCAAGGAAAGGTTAACGCAAGGCATGGCACGGTCAGGCAAGGCAAGGCTAATGCACGACAACGCAAGGCTAGGCAGTGCATGGTAAGGCAAGGAAAGAGAAACGGAAGGAAAGGAAGGCAAGGCAAATACAGGCAACGCAAGTGTAACAAAAGGCACGGCAAGGCAAGGGGAAACAAGGCTAAGGCACGACAACGCACGGCTAGGCAATGCACGGCAAGGCAAGGAAATGGTAACGCAAGGCAAGGCACTGTGAGGCAAGGCAAGTCTAATGCACGACAACGCACGGCTAGGCAATGCACGGCAAGGCAAGGAAAGGCTAACGCAAGGCAAGGCACGGTCAGGCGAGGCAAGGCTAAGGCACGACAACGCACGGCTAGGCAATGCACGGCAAGGCAAGGAAAGGGTAACGCAAGGGAAGGCACGGTCAGACGAGGCAAGGCTAAGGCACGACAACGCAAGGCTAGGCAATGCACGGAAGGCAAGCAAAGAGTAACGGAAGGCAAGGAAGACAAGGGAAAGCAAGGCAAGGCAAGGGTAACAGAAGGAACGGCTCGGCAAGGGGAAACAAGGCTAAGGGACGGCAACGCACGGCTAGGCAATGCACGGCCAGCCAAGGAAAGGGTAACGCAAGGCAAGGCACGGTCAGGCAAGGCAAGGCTAATGCACGACAACACAAGGCAAGGCAGTGCACGGTAAGGCAAGGAAAGAGAAACGGAAGGAAAGGAAGGCAAGGCAAATCCAGGCAAGGCAAGTGTAACAAAAGGCACGGCACGGCAAGGGGAAACAAGGCTAAGTCACGACAACGCACGGCTAGGCATTGCACGGCAAGGCAAGGAAAGGCTAACGCAAGGCAAGGCACGGTCAGGCGAGGCAAGGCTAAGGCACGACAACGCAAGGGTAGGCAATGCACGGAAGGCAAGCAAAGAGGAACGTATGGCAAGGAAGGCAAGGGAAAGCAAGGCAAGGCAAGGGTAACGGAAGGAACGGCACGGCAAGGGGAAACAAGGCTAAGGCACGACAGCGCATGGCTAGGCAATGCACGGCAAGGAAAGGAAAGGGTAACGCAAGGCAAGGAACTGTCAGGCGAGGCAAAGCTAAGGCACGACAACGCAAGGCTAGGCAATGCACGCAAGGTAAGCAAAGAGAAACGTAAGGCAAAGAAAGCAAGGGAAAGCAAGGCAAGGTAAGGGTAAGGGAAGGAACGGCACGGCAAGGGGAAACCAGGCTAAGGCACGACAACGCACGGCTAGGCAATGCACGGCAAGGCAAGGAAAGGGTAACGCAAGGGAAGGCACGGTCAGACGAGGCAAGGCTAAGGCACGACAACGCAAGGCTAGGCAATGCACGGAAGGCAAGCAAAGAGTAACGGAAGGCAAGGAAGGCAAGGGAAAGCAAGGCAAGGCAAGGGTAACAGAAAGAACGGCTCGGCAAGGGGAAACAAGGCTAAGGGACGGCAACGCACGGCTAGGCAATGCACGGCCAGCCAAGGAAAGGGTAACGCAAGGCAAGGCACGGTCAGGCAAGGCAAGGCTAATGCACGACAAGGCTAGGCAGTGCACGGTAAGGCAAGGAAAGAGTAACGGAAGGAAAGGAAGGCAAGGCAAAAGGCAAGGCAAGGTAACAAAAGGCACGGCACAGCAAGGGGAAACAAGGCTAAGGCACGACAACGCACGGCTAGGCAATGCACGGCAAGGCAAGGAAAGGCTAACGCAAGGCAAGGCACGGTGAGGCAAGGCAAGGCTAATGCACGACAACGCACTGCTAGGCAATGCACGGCAAGGCAAGGAAAGGGTAACGCAAGGCAAGGCACGGTCAGGCGAGGCAAGGCTAAGGAACGACAACGCAATGCTAGACAATGCACGGAAGGCAAGCAAACAGTAACGGAAGGCAAGGAATGCAAGGCAAAGCAAGGCAACGCAAGCAAGGCTATGGCAAGGTGAAAAAAGTCTAAAGCACGACAACGCAAGTCTACGCAATGCACGGAAGGCAAGCAAAGAGTAACGGAAGGCAAGTAAGGCCAGGGAAAGCAAGGCAAGGCAAGGGTAACTGAAGGAAAGGCACGGCAAGGGGAAACAAGGCTAAGGCAATACAACGCACGGCTAGGCAATGCACAGCAAGGCAAGGAAAGGGTAACGCAAGGCAAGGCACGGTGAGGCAAGGCAAGGCTAATGCACGACAACGCACGGCTAGGCAATGCACGACAAGGCAAGGAAAGGGTAACGCAAGGGAAGGCACGGTCAGACGAGGCAAGGCTAAGGCACGACAACGCAAGGCTAGGCAATGCACGGAAGGCAAGCAAAGAGGAACGGAAGGCAAGGAAGGCAAGGGAAAGCAAGGCAAGGCAAGGGTAACGGAAGGAAACGCACGGCAAGCGGAAACAAGGCTAATGCACGACAACGCACGGCTAGGCAATGCACGGCAAGGCAAGGAAAGGGTAACGCAAGGCAAGGCACGGTCAGGCGAGGCAAGGCTAAGGCACGACAACGCAAGGCTAGGCAATGCACGGAATGCAAGCAAAGAGTAACGGAAGGCAAGGAAGGCAAGGGAAAGCAAGGCAAGGCAAGGGTAACAGAAGGAACGGCTCGGCAAGGGGAAACAAGGCTAAGGGACGGCAACGCAAGGCTAGGCAATGCACGGCCAGCCAAGGAAAGGGTAACGCAAGGCAAGGCACGGTCAGGCAAGGCAAGGCTAATGCACGACAACGCAAGGCTAGGCAGTGCACGGTAATGCAAGGAAAGAGTAACGGAAGGAAAGGAAGGCAAGGCAAATCCAGGCAAGGCAAGTGTAACAAAAGGCACGGCACGGCAAGGGGAAACAAATCTAAGGCACGACAACGCACGGCTAGGCAATGAACGGCAAGGCAAGGAAAGGGTAACCCAAGGCAAGGCACTGTGAGGCAAGGCAAGGGTAATGCACGACAACGCAGGGCTAGGCAATACACGGCAAGGCAAGGAAAGGGTAACGCAAGGGAAGGCACGGTCAGACGAGGCAAGGCTAAGGCAAGACAACGTAAGGCTAGGCAATGCACGGAAGGCAAGCAAAGAGTAACGGAAGGCAAGGAAGGCAAGGGAAAGCAAGCACGGCAAGGGTAACGGAAGGAAACGAACGGCAAGGGGAATCAAGGCTAAGGCACGACAACGCACGGCTAGGCAATGCACGGCAAGGCAAGCAAAGAGTAACGGAAGGCAAGGAAGGCAAGGGAAAGCAAGGGAAGGCAAGGGTAACAGAAGGAACGGCTCGGCAAGGGCACACAAGGCTAAGGCACGGCAACGCACGGCTAGGCAATGCACGGCCAGCCAAGGAAAGGGTAACGCAAGGCAAGGCACGGTCAGGCAAGGCAAGGCTAATGCACGACAAAGCAAGGCTAGGCAGTGCACGGAAAGGCAAGGAAAGAGTAACGGAAGGAAAGGAAGGCAAGGCAAAACCAGGCAAGGCAAGTGTAACAAAAGGCACGGCACGGCTAGGGGAAACAAGGCTAAGGCACGACAACGCACGGCTAGGCAATGCAAGGCAAGGCAAGGAAAGGGTAACGCAAGGCAAGGCACGGTCAGGCGAGGCAAGGCTAAGGAACGACAACGCAAGGCTAGACAATGCACGGAAGGCAAGCAAAGAGTAACGGACGGCAAGGAATGCAAGGCAAAGCAAGGCAACACAAGCAAGGCTATGGCAAGGTGAAAAAAGTCTAAAGCACGACAACGCAAGTCTACGCAATGCACGGAAGGCAAGCAAAGAGTAACGGAAGCCAAGTAAGGCCAGGGAAAGCAAGGCAAGGCAAGGGTAACGGAAGGAAAGGCGCGGCAAGGGGAAACAAGGCTAAGGCACGACAACGCACGGCTAGGCAATGCACGGCAAGGCAAGGAAAGGGTAACGCAAGGCAAGGCACGCTGAGGCAAGGCAAGGCTAATGCACGACAACGCACGGCTAGGCAATGCACGGCAAGGCAAGGAAAGGGTAACGCAAGGGAAGGCACGGTCAGACGAGGCAAGGCTAAGGCACGACAACACAAGGCTAGGCAATGCACGGAAGGGAAGCAAAGAGGAACGGAAGGCAAGGAAGGCAAGGGAAAGCAAGGCAAGGCAAGGGTAACGGAAGGAAACGCACGGCAAGCGGAAACAAGTCTAATGCACGACAACGCACGGCTAGGCAATGCACGGCAAGGCAAGGAAAGGGTAACGCAAGGCAAGGCACGGTCAGGCGTGGCAAGCCTAAGGCACGACAACGCAAGGCTAGGCAATGCACGGAAGGCAAGCAAAGAGTAACGGAAGGCAAGGAAGGCAAGGGAAAGCACGGCAAGGCAAGGGTAACAGAAGGAACGGCTCGGCAAGGGGAAACAAGTCTAAGGGACGGCAACGCACGGCTAGGCAATGCACGGCCAGCCAAGGAAAGGTTAACGCAAGGCATGGCACGGTCAGGCAAGGCAAGGCTAATGCACGACAACGCAAGGCTAGGCAGTGCATGGTAAGGCAAGGAAAGAGAAACGGAAGGAAAGGAAGGCAAGGCAAATACAGGCAACGCAAGTGTAACAAAAGGCACGGCAAGGCAAGGGGAAACAAGGCTAAGGCACGACAACGCACGGCTAGGCAATGCACGGCAAGGCAAGGAAAGGTTAACGCAAGGCATGGCACGGTCAGGCAAGGCAAGGCTAATGCACGACAACGCAAGGCTAGGCAGTGCATGGTAAGGCAAGGAAAGAGAAACGGAAGGAAAGGAAGGCAAGGCAAATACAGGCAACGCAAGTGTAACAAAAGGCACGGCAAGGCAAGGGGAAACAAGTCTAATGCACGACAACGCACGGCTAGGCAATGCACGGCAAGGCAAGGAAAGGCTAACGCAAGGCAAGGCACGGTCAGGCGAGGCAAGGCTAAGGCACGACAACGCACGGCTAGGCAATGCACGGCAAGGCAAGGAAAGGGTAACGCAAGGGAAGGCACGGTCAGACGAGGCAAGGCTAAGGCACGACAACGCAAGGCTAGGCAATGCACGGAAGGCAAGCAAAGAGTAACGGAAGGCAAGGAACACAAGGGAAAGCAAGGCAAGGCAAGGGTAACAGAAGGAACGGCTCGGCAAGGGGAAACAAGGCTAAGGGACGGCAACGCACGGCTAGGCAATGCACGGCCAGCCAAGGAAAGGGTAACGCAAGGCAAGGCACGGTCAGGCAAGGCAAGGCTAATGCACGACAACACAAGGCAAGGCAGTGCACGGTAAGGCAAGGAAAGAGAAACGGAAGGAAAGGAAGGCAAGGCAAATCCAGGCAAGGCAAGTGTAACAAAAGGCACGGCACGGCAAGGGGAAACAAGGCTAAGTCACGACAACGCACGGCTAGGCATTGCACGGCAAGGCAAGGAAAGGCTAACGCAAGGCAAGGCACGGTCAGGCGAGGCAAGGCTAAGGCACGACAACGCAAGGCTAGGCAATGAACGGCAAGGCAAGGAAAGGGTAACCCAAGGCAAGGCACTGTGAGGCAAGGCAAGCCTAATGCACGACAACGCAGGGCTAGGCAATACACGGCAAGGCAAGGAAAGGGTAACGCAAGGGAAGGCACGGTCAGACGAGGCAAGGCTAAGGCAAGACAACGTAAGGCTAGGCAATGCACGGAAGGCAAGCAAAGAGTAACGGAAGGCAAGGAAGGCAAGGGAAAGCAAGCACGGCAAGGGTAACGGAAGGAAACGAACGGCAAGGGGAATCAAGGCTAAGGCACGACAACGCACGGCTAGGCAATGCACGGCAAGGCAAGCAAAGAGTAACGGAAGGCAAGGAAGGCAAGGGAAAGCAAGGGAAGGCAAGGGTAACAGAAGGAACGGCTCGGCAAGGGCACACAAGGCTAAGGCACGGCAACGCACGGCTAGGCAATGCACGGCCAGCCAAGGAAAGGGTAACGCAAGGCAAGGCACGGTCAGGCAAGGCAAGGCTAATGCACGACAAAGCAAGGCTAGGCAGTGCACGGAAAGGCAAGGAAAGAGTAACGGAAGGAAAGGAAGGCAAGGCAAAACCAGGCAAGGCAAGTGTAACAAAAGGCACGGCACGGCTAGGGGAAACAAGGCTAAGGCACGACAACGCACGGCTAGGCAATGCAAGGCAAGGCAAGGAAAGGGTAACGCAAGGCAAGGCACGGTCAGGCGAGGCAAGGCTAAGGAACGACAACGCAAGGCTAGACAATGCACGGAAGGCAAGCAAAGAGTAACGGAAGGCAAGGAATGCAAGGCAAAGCAAGGCAACACAAGCAAGGCTATGGCAAGGTGAAAAAAGTCTAAAGCACGACAACGCAAGTCTACGCAATGCACGGAAGGCAAGCAAAGAGTAACGGAAGCCAAGTAAGGCCAGGGAAAGCAAGGCAAGGCAAGGGTAACGGAAGGAAAGGCGCGGCAAGGGGAAACAAGGCTAAGGCACGACAACGCACGGCTAGGCAATGCACGGCAAGGCAAGGAAAGGGTAACGCAAGGCAAGGCACGGTGAGGCAAGGCAAGGCTAATGCACGACAACGCACGGCTAGGCAATGCACGGCAAGGCAAGGAAAGGGTAACGCAAGGGAAGGCACGGTCAGACGAGGCAAGGCTAAGGCACGACAACACAAGGCTAGGCAATGCACGGAAGGGAAGCAAAGAGGAACGGAAGGCAAGGAAGGCAAGGGAAAGCAAGGCAAGGCAAGGGTAACGGAAGGAAACGCACGGAAGCGGAAACAAGTCTAATGCACGACAACGCACGGCTAGGCAATGCACGGCAAGGCAAGGAAAGGGTAACGCAAGGCAAGGCACGGTCAGGCGTGGCAAGCCTAAGGCACGACAACGCAAGGCTAGGCAATGCACGGAAGGCAAGCAAAGAGTAACGGAAGGCAAGGAAGGCAAGGGAAAGCACGGCAAGGCAAGGGTAACAGAAGGAACGGCTCGGCAAGGGGAAACAAGTCTAAGGGACGGCAACGCACGGCTAGGCAATGCACGGCCAGCCAAGGAAAGGTTAACGCAAGGCATGGCACGGTCAGGCAAGGCAAGGCTAATGCACGACAACGCAAGGCTAGGCAGTGCATGGTAAGGCAAGGAAAGAGAAACGGAAGGAAAGGAAGGCAAGGCAAATACAGGCAACGCAAGTGTAACAAAAGGCACGGCAAGGCAAGGGGAAACAAGGCTAAGGCACGACAACGCACGGCTAGGCAATGCACGGCAAGGCAAGGAAATGGTAACGCAAGGCAAGGCACTGTGAGGCAAGGCAAGTCTAATGCACGACAACGCACGGCTAGGCAATGCACGGCAAGGCAAGGAAAGGCTAACGCAAGGCAAGGCACGGTCAGGCGAGGCAAGGCTAAGGCACGACAACGCACGGCTAGGCAATGCACGGCAAGGCAAGGAAAGGGTAACGCAAGGGAAGGCACGGTCAGACGAGGCAAGGCTAAGGCAAGACAACGCAAGGCTAGGCAATGCACGGAAGGCAAGCAAAGAGTAACGGAAGGCAAGGAAGGCAAGGGAAAGCAAGGCAAGGCAAGGGTAACAGAAGGAACGGCTCGGCAAGGGGAAACAAGGCTAAGGGACGGCAACGCAAGGCTAGGCAATGCACGGCCAGCCAAGGAAAGGGTAACGCAAGGCAAGGCACGATCAGGCAAGGCAAGGCTAATGCACGACAACACAAGGCAAGGCAGTGCACGGTAAGGCAAGGAAAGAGAAACGGAAGGAAAGGAAGGCAAGGCAAATCCAGGCAAGGCAAGTGTAACAAAAGGCACGGCACGGCAAGGGGAAACAAGGCTAAGTCACGACAACGCACGGCTAGGCATTGCACGGCAAGGCAAGGAAAGGCTAACGCAAGGCAATGCACGGTCAGGCGAGGCAAGGCTAAGGCACGACAACGCAAGTGTAGGCAATGCACGGAAGGCAAGCAAAGAGGAACGTATGGCAAGGAAGGCAAGGGAAAGCAAGGCAAGGCAAGGGTAACGGAAGGAACGGCACGGCAAGGGGAAACAAGGCTAAGGCACGACAGCGCATGGCTAGGCAATGCACGGCAAGGAAAGGAAAGGGTAACGCAAGGCAAGGAACTGTCAGGCGAGGCAAAGCTAAGACACGACAACGCAAGGCTAGGCAATGCACGCAAGGTAAGCAAAGAGAAACGTAAGGCAAAGAAAGCAAGGGAAAGCAAGGCAAGGTAAGGGTAAGGGAAGGAACGGCACGGCAAGGGGAAACCAGGCTAAGGCACGACAACGCACGGCTAGGCAATGCACGGCAAGGCAAGGAAAGGGTAACGCAAGGAAGGCACGGTCAGACGAGGCAAGGTAAGGCAGACAACGCAAGGCTAGGGCACGGAAGCAAGCAAAGAGTAACGGAAGGCAAGGAAGGCAAGGGAAAGCAAGGCAAGGCTAACAGAAAGAACGGCTCGGCAAGGGGAAACAATGCTAAGGGACGGCAACGCACGGCTAGGACGGCCAGCCAAGGAAAGGGTAACGCAAGGCAAGGCACGGTCAGGCAAGGCAAGGCTAATGCACGGCAAGGCTAAGTGCACGGTAAGGCAAGGAAAGAGTAACGGAAGGAAAGGAAGGCAAGGCAAATCCAGGCAAGGCAAGTGTAACAAAAGGCACGGCACAGCAAGGGGAAACAAGGCTAAGGCACGACAACGCACGGCTAGGCAATGCACGGCAAGGCAAGGAAAGGCTAACGCAAGGCAAGGCACGGTGAGGCAAGGCAAGGCTAATGCACGACAACGCACTGCTAGGCAATGCACGGCAAGGCAAGGAAAGGGTAACGCAAGGCAAGGCACGGTCAGGCGAGGCAAGGCTAAGGAACGACAACGCAAGGCTAGACAATGCACGGAAGGCAAGCAAACAGTAACGGAAGGCAAGGAACGGAAGGCAAGGCAATGCAAGGCAAAGCAAGGCAACGCAAGCAAGGCTATGGCAAGGTGAAAAAAGTCTAAAGCACGACAACGCAAGTCTACGCAATGCACGGAAGGCAAGCAAAGAGTAACGGAAGGCAAGTAAGGCCAGGGAAAGCAAGGCAAGGCAAGGGTAACTGAAGGAAAGGCACGGCAAGGGGAAACAAGGCTAAGGCAATACAACGCACGGCTAGGCAATGCACAGCAAGGCAAGGAAAGGGTAACGCAAGGCAAGGCACGGTGAGGCAAGGCAAGGCTAATGCACGACAACGCACGGCTAGGCAATGCACGACAAGGCAAGGAAAGGGTAACGCAAGGGAAGGCACGGTCAGACGAGGCAAGGCTAAGGCACGACAACGCAAGGCTAGGCAATGCACGGAAGGCAAGCAAAGAGGAACGGAAGGCAAGGAAGGCAAGGGAAAGCAAGGCAAGGCAAGGGTAACGGAAGGAAACGCACGGCAAGCGGAAACAAGGCTAATGCACGACAACGCACGGCTAGGCAATGCACGGCAAGGCAAGGAAAGGGTAACGCAAGGCAAGGCACGGTCAGGCGAGGCAAGGCTAAGGCACGACAACGCAAGGCTAGGCAATGCACGGAATGCAAGCAAAGAGTAACGGAAGGCAAGGAAGGCAAGGGAAAGCACGGCAAGGCAAGGGTAACAGAAGGAACGGCTCGGCAAGGGGAAACAAGGCTAAGGGACGGCAACGCACGGCTAGGCAATGCACGGCCAGCCAAGGAAAGGGTAACGCAAGGCAAGGCACGGTCAGGCAAGGCAAGGCTAATGCACGACAACGCAAGGCTAGGCAATGCACGGAATGCAAGGAAAGAGTAACGGAAGGCAAGTAAGGCCAGGGAAAGCAAGGCAAGGCAAGGGTAACGGAAGGAAAGGCACGGCAAGGGGAAACAAGGCTAAGGCAATACAACGCACGGCTAGGCAATGCACAGCAAGGCAAGGAAAGGGTAAAGCAAGGCAAGGCACGGTGAGGCAAGGCAAGGCTAATGCACGACAATGCAGGGATAGGCAATGCACGGCAAGGCAAGGAAAGGGTAACGCAAGGGAAGGCACGGTCAGACGAGGCATGGCTAAGGCACGACAACGCAAGGCTAGGCAATGCCCGGAAGGCAAGCAAAGAGTAACGGAAGGCAAGGAAGGCAAGGGAAAGCAAGGCAAGGCAAGGGTAACGGAAGGAAACGCACGGCAAGGGGAAACAAGGCTAAGGCACGACAACGCACGGCTAGGCAATGCACGGCAAGGCAAGGAAAGGGTAACGCAAGGCAAGGCACGGTGAGGCAAGGCAAGGCTAATGCACGACAACGCACGGCTAGGCAATGCACGGCAAGGCAAGGAAAGGGTAACGCAAGGGAAGGCACGGTCAGACGAGGCAAGGCTAAGGCACGACAACGCAAGGCTAGGCAATGCACGGAAGGCAAGCAAAGAGGAACGGAAGGCAAGGAAGGCAAGGGAAAGCAAGGCAAGGCAAGGGTAACGGAAGGAAACGCACGGCAAGCGGAAACAAGGCTAATGCACGACAACGCACGGCTAGGCAATGCACGGCAAGGCAAGGAAAGGGTAACGCAAGGCAAGGCACGGTCAGGCTAGGCAAGGCTAAGGCACGACAACGCAAGGCTAGGCAATGCACGGAATGCAAGCAAAGAGTAACGGAAGGCAAGGAAGGCAAGGGAAAGCAAGGCAAGGCAAGGGTAACAGAAGGAACGGCTCGGCAAGGGGAAACAAGGCTAAGGGACGGCAACGCAAGGCTAGGCAATGCACGGCCAGCCAAGGAAAGGGTAACGCAAGGCAAGGCACGGTCAGGCAAGGCAAGGCTAATGCACGACAACGCAAGGCTAGGCAGTGCACGGTAATGCAAGGAAAGAGTAACGGAAGGAAAGGAAGGCAAGGCAAATCCAGGCAAGGCAAGTGTAACAAAAGGCACGGCACGGCAAGGGGAAACAAATCTAAGGCACGACAACGCACGGCTAGGCAATGAACGGCAAGGCAAGGAAAGGGTAACCCAAGGCAAGGCACTGTGAGGCAAGGCAAGGGTAATGCACGACAACGCAGGGCTAGGCAATACACGGCAAGGCAAG
The DNA here is from genome assembly GCF_037893015.1 of Macrotis lagotis. Classification (NCBI taxonomy): domain Eukaryota; kingdom Metazoa; phylum Chordata; class Mammalia; order Peramelemorphia; family Peramelidae; genus Macrotis; species Macrotis lagotis. The sequence continues at coordinate 387,609 of NW_027421955.1, forward strand.
GAAAGGGTAACGCAAGGGAAGGCACGGTCAGACGAGGCAAGGCTAAGGCAAGACAACGTAAGGCTAGGCAATGCACGGAAGGCAAGCAAAGAGTAACGGAAGGCAAGGAAGGCAAGGGAAAGCAAGCACGGCAAGGGTAACGGAAGGAAACGAACGGCAAGGGGAATCAAGGCTAAGGCACGACAACGCACGGCTAGGCAATGCACGGCAAGGCAAGCAAAGAGTAACGGAAGGCAAGGAAGGCAAGGGAAAGCAAGGGAAGGCAAGGGTAACAGAAGGAACGGCTCGGCAAGGGCACACAAGGCTAAGGCACGGCAACGCACGGCTAGGCAATGCACGGCCAGCCAAGGAAAGGGTAACGCAAGGCAAGGCACGGTCAGGCAAGGCAAGGCTAATGCACGACAAAGCAAGGCTAGGCAGTGCACGGAAAGGCAAGGAAAGAGTAACGGAAGGAAAGGAAGGCAAGGCAAAACCAGGCAAGGCAAGTGTAACAAAAGGCACGGCACGGCTAGGGGAAACAAGGCTAAGGCACGACAACGCACGGCTAGGCAATGCAAGGCAAGGCAAGGAAAGGGTAACGCAAGGCAAGGCACGGTCAGGCGAGGCAAGGCTAAGGAACGACAACGCAAGGCTAGACAATGCACGGAAGGCAAGCAAAGAGTAACGGAAGGCAAGGAATGCAAGGCAAAGCAAGGCCACACAAGCAAGGCTATGGCAAGGTGAAAAAAGTCTAAAGCACGACAACGCAAGTCTACGCAATGCACGGAAGGCAAGCAAAGAGTAACGGAAGCCAAGTAAGGCCAGGGAAAGCAAGGCAAGGCAAGGGTAACGGAAGGAAACGCACGGCAAGCGGAAACAAGTCTAATGCACGACAACGCACGGCTAGGCAATGCACGGCAAGGCAAGGAAAGGGTAACGCAAGGCAAGGCACGGTCAGGCGTGGCAAGCCTAAGGCACGACAACGCAAGGCTAGGCAATGCACGGAAGGCAAGCAAAGAGTAACGGAAGGCAAGGAAGGCAAGGGAAAGCACGGCAAGGCAAGGGTAACAGAAGGAACGGCTCGGCAAGGGGAAACAAGTCTAAGGGACGGCAACGCACGGCTAGGCAATGCACGGCCAGCCAAGGAAAGGTTAACGCAAGGCATGGCACGGTCAGGCAAGGCAAGGCTAATGCACGACAACGCAAGGCTAGGCAGTGCATGGTAAGGCAAGGAAAGAGAAACGGAAGGAAAGGAAGGCAAGGCAAATACAGGCAACGCAAGTGTAACAAAAGGCACGGCAAGGCAAGGGGAAACAAGGCTAAGGCACGACAACGCACGGCTAGGCAATGCACGGCAAGGCAAGGAAAGGTTAACGCAAGGCATGGCACGGTCAGGCAAGGCAAGGCTAATGCACGACAACGCAAGGCTAGGCAGTGCATGGTAAGGCAAGGAAAGAGAAACGGAAGGAAAGGAAGGCAAGGCAAATACAGGCAACGCAAGTGTAACAAAAGGCACGGCAAGGCAAGGGGAAACAAGTCTAATGCACGACAACGCACGGCTAGGCAATGCACGGCAAGGCAAGGAAAGGCTAACGCAAGGCAAGGCACGGTCAGGCGAGGCAAGGCTAAGGCACGACAACGCACGGCTAGGCAATGCACGGCAAGGCAAGGAAAGGGTAACGCAAGGGAAGGCACGGTCAGACGAGGCAAGGCTAAGGCACGACAACGCAAGGCTAGGCAATGCACGGAAGGCAAGCAAAGAGTAACGGAAGGCAAGGAACACAAGGGAAAGCAAGGCAAGGCAAGGGTAACAGAAGGAACGGCTCGGCAAGGGGAAACAAGGCTAAGGGACGGCAACGCACGGCTAGGCAATGCACGGCCAGCCAAGGAAAGGGTAACGCAAGGCAAGGCACGGTCAGGCAAGGCAAGGCTAATGCACGACAACACAAGGCAAGGCAGTGCACGGTAAGGCAAGGAAAGAGAAACGGAAGGAAAGGAAGGCAAGGCAAATCCAGGCAAGGCAAGTGTAACAAAAGGCACGGCACGGCAAGGGGAAACAAGGCTAAGTCACGACAACGCACGGCTAGGCATTGCACGGCAAGGCAAGGAAAGGCTAACGCAAGGCAAGGCACGGTCAGGCGAGGCAAGGCTAAGGCACGACAACGCAAGGCTAGGCAATGCACGGAAGGCAAGCAAAGAGGAACGTATGGCAAGGAAGGCAAGGGAAAGCAAGGCAAGGCAAGGGTAACGGAAGGAACGGCACGGCAAGGGGAAACAAGGCTAAGGCACGACAGCGCATGGCTAGGCAATGTACGGCAAGGAAAGGAAAGGGTAACGCAAGGCAAGGAACTGTCAGGCGAGGCAAAGCTAAGGCACGACAACGCAAGGCTAGGCAATGCACGCAAGGTAAGCAAAGAGAAACGTAAGGCAAAGAAAGCAAGGGAAAGCAAGGCAAGGTAAGGGTAAGGGAAGGAACGGCACGGCAAGGGGAAACCAGGCTAAGGCACGACAACGCACGGCTAGGCAATGCACGGCAAGGCAAGGAAAGGGTAACGCAAGGGAAGGCACGGTTAGACGAGGCAAGGCTAAGGCAAGACAACGCAAGGCTAGGCAATGCACGGAAGGCAAGCAAAGAGTAACGGAAGGCAAGGAAGGCAAGGGAAAGCAAGGCAAGGCAAGGGTAACAGAAAGAACGGCTCGGCAAGGGGAAACAATGCTAAGGGACGGCAACGCACGGCTAGGCAATGCACGGCCAGCCAAGGAAAGGGTAACGCAAGGCAAGGCACGGTCAGGCAAGGCAAGGCTAATGCACGACAACGCAAGGCTAGGCAGTGCACGGTAAGGCAAGGAAAGAGTAACGGAAGGAAAGGAAGGCAAGGCAAATCCAGGCAAGGCAAGTGTAACAAAAGGCACGGCACAGCAAGGGGAAACAAGGCTAAGGCACGACAACGCACGGCTAGGCAATGCACGGCAAGGCAAGGAAAGGCTAACGCAAGGCAAGGCACGGTGAGGCAAGGCAAGGCTAATGCACGACAACGCACTGCTAGGCAATGCACGGCAAGGCAAGGAAAGGGTAACGCAAGGCAAGGCACGGTCAGGCGAGGCAAGGCTAAGGAACGACAACGCAAGGCTAGACAATGCACGGAAGGCAAGCAAACAGTAACGGAAGGCAAGGAATGCAAGGCAAAGCAAGGCAACGCAAGCAAGGCTATGGCAAGGTGAAACAAGGCTAAGGCACGACAACGCAAGTCTACGCAATGCACGGAAGGCAAGCAAAGAGTAACGGAAGGCAAGTAAGGCCAGGGAAAGCAAGGCAAGGCAAGGGTAACTGAAGGAAAGGCACGGCAAGGGGAAACAAGGCTAAGGCAATACAACGCACGGCTAGGCAATGCACAGCAAGGCAAGGAAAGGGTAACGCAAGGCAAGGCACGGTGAGGCAAGGCAAGGCTAATGCACGACAACGCACGGCTAGGCAATGCACGACAAGGCAAGGAAAGGGTAACGCAAGGGAAGGCACGGTCAGACGAGGCAAGGCTAAGGCACGACAACGCAAGGCTAGGCAATGCACGGAAGGCAAGCAAAGAGGAACGGAAGGCAAGGAAGGTAAGGGAAAGCAAGGCAAGGCAAGGGTAACGGAAGGAAACGCACGGCAAGCGGAAACAAGGCTAATGCACGACAACGCACGGCTAGGCAATGCACGGCAAGGCAAGGAAAGGGTAACGCAAGGCAAGGCACGGTCAGGCGAGGCAAGGCTAAGGCACGACAACGCAAGGCTAGGCAATGCACGGAATGCAAGCAAAGAGTAACGGAAGGCAAGGAAGGCAAGGGAAAGCAAGGCAAGGCAAGGGTAACAGTAGGAACGGCTCGGCAAGGGGAAACAAGGCTAAGGGACGGCAACGCACGGCTAGGCAATGCACGGCCAGCCAAGGAAAGGGTAACGCAAGGCAAGGCACGGTCAGGCAAGGCAAGGCTAATGCACGACAACGCAAGGCTAGGCAATGCACGGAATGCAAGCAAAGAGTAACGGAAGGCAAGTAAGGCCAGGGAAAGCAAGGCAAGGCAAGGGTAACGGAAGGAAAGGCACGGCAAGGGGAAACAAGGCTAAGGCAATTCAACGCACGGCTAGGCAATGCACAGCAAGGCAAGGAAAGGGTAAAGCAAGGCAAGGCACGGTGAGGCAAGGCAAGGCTAATGCACGACAACGCACGGCTAGGCAATGCACGGCAAGGCAAGGAAAGGGTAACGCAAGGCAAGGCACGGTGAGGCAAGGCAAGGCTAATGCACGACAACGCACGGCTAGGCAATGCACGGCAAGGCAAGGAAAGGGTAACGCAAGGGAAGGCACGGTCAGACGAGGCAAGGCTAAGGCACGACAACGCAAGGCTAGGCAATGCACGGAAGGCAAGCAAAGAGGAACGGAAGGCAAGGAAGGCAAGGGAAAGCAAGGCAAGGCAAGGGTAACGGAAGGAAACGCACGGCAAGCGGAAACAAGGCTAATGCACGACAACGCACGGCTAGGCAATGCACGGCAAGGCAAGGAAAGGGTAACGCAAGGCAAGGCACGGTCAGGCTAGGCAAAGCTAAGGCACGACAACGCAAGGCTAGGCAATGCACGGAATGCAAGCAAAGAGTAACGGAAGGCAAGGAAGGCAAGGGAAAGCAAGGCAAGGCAAGGGTAACAGAAGGAACGGCTCGGCAAGGGGAAACAAGGCTAAGGGACGGCAACGCAAGGCTAGGCAATGCACGGCCAGCCAAGGAAAGGGTAACGCAAGGCAAGGCACGGTCAGGCAAGGCAAGGCTAATGCACGACAACGCAAGGCTAGGCAGTGCACGGTAATGCAAGGAAAGAGTAACGGAAGGAAAGGAAGGCAAGGCAAATCCAGGCAAGGCAAGTGTAACAAAAGGCACGGCACGGCAAGGGGAAACAAATCTAAGGCACGACAACGCACGGCTAGGCAATGAACGGCAAGGCAAGGAAAGGGTAACCCAAGGCAAGGCACTGTGAGGCAAGGCAAGGCTAATGCACGACAACGCAGGGCTAGGCAATACACGGCAAGGCAAGGAAAGGGTAACGCAAGGGAAGGCACGGTCAGACGAGGCAGGCTAAGGCAAGACAACGTAAGGCTAGGCAATGCACGGAAGGCAAGCAAAGAGTAACGGAAGGCAAGGAAGGCAAGGGAAAGCAAGCACGGCAAGGGTAACGGAAGGAAACGAACGGCAAGGGGAATCAAGGCTAAGGCACGACAACGCACGGCTAGGCAATGCACGGCAAGGCAAGCAAAGAGTAACGGAAGGCAAGGAAGGCAAGGGAAAGCAAGGGAAGGCAAGGGTAACAGAAGGAACGGCTCGGCAAGGGCACACAAGGCTAAGGCACGGCAACGCACGGCTAGGCAATGCACGGCCAGCCAAGGAAAGGGTAACGCAAGGCAAGGCACGGTCAGGCAAGGCAAGGCTAATGCACGACAAAGCAAGGCTAGGCAGTGCACGGAAAGGCAAGGAAAGAGTAACGGAAGGAAAGGAAGGCAAGGCAAAACCAGGCAAGGCAAGTGTAACAAAAGGCACGGCACGGCTAGGGGAAACAAGGCTAAGGCACGACAACGCACGGCTAGGCAATGCAAGGCAAGGCAAGGAAAGGGTAACGCAAGGCAAGGCACGGTCAGGCGAGGCAAGGCTAAGGAACGACAACGCAAGGCTAGACAATGCACGGAAGGCAAGCAAAGAGTAACGGAAGGCAAGGAATGCAAGGCAAAGCAAGGCAACACAAGCAAGGCTATGGCAAGGTGAAAAAAGTCTAAAGCACGACAACGCAAGTCTACGCAATGCACGGAAGGCAAGCAAAGAGTAACGGAAGCCAAGTAAGGCCAGGGAAAGCAAGGCAAGGCAAGGGTAACGGAAGGAAAGGCGCGGCAAGGGGAAACAAGGCTAAGGCACGACAACGCACGGCTAGGCAATGCACGGCAAGGCAAGGAAAGGGTAACGCAAGGCAAGGCACTCTGAGGCAAGGCAAGGCTAATGCACGACAACGCACGGCTAGGCAATGCACGGCAAGGCAAGGAAAGGGTAACGCAAGGGAAGGCACGGTCAGACGAGGCAAGGCTAAGGCACGACAACACAAGGCTAGGCAATGCACGGAAGGGAAGCAAAGAGGAACGGAAGGCAAGGAAGGCAAGGGAAAGCAAGGCAAGGCAAGGGTAACGGAAGGAAACGCACGGCAAGCGGAAACAAGTCTAATGCACGACAACGCACGGCTAGGCAATGCACGGCAAGGCAAGGAAAGGGTAACGCAAGGCAAGGCACGGTCAGGCGTGGCAAGCCTAAGGCACGACAACGCAAGGCTAGGCAATGCACGGAAGGCAAGCAAAGAGTAACGGAAGGCAAGGAAGGCAAGGGAAAGCACGGCAAGGCAAGGGTAACAGAAGGAACGGCTCGGCAAGGGGAAACAAGTCTAAGGGACGGCAACGCACGGCTAGGCAATGCACGGCCAGCCAAGGAAAGGTTAACGCAAGGCATGGCACGGTCAGGCAAGGCAAGGCTAATGCACGACAACGCAAGGCTAGGCAGTGCATGGTAAGGCAAGGAAAGAGAAACGGAAGGAAAGGAAGGCAAGGCAAATACAGGCAACGCAAGTGTAACAAAAGGCACGGCAAGGCAAGGGGAAACAAGGCTAAGGCACGACAACGCACGGCTAGGCAATGCACGGCAAGGCAAGGAAAGGGTAACGCAAGGCAAGGCACTGTGAGGCAAGGCAAGTCTAATGCACGACAACGCACGGCTAGGCAATGCACGGCAAGGCAAGGAAAGGCTAACGCAAGGCAAGGCACGGTCAGGCGAGGCAAGGCTAAGGCACGACAACGCACGGCTAGGCAATGCACGGCAAGGCAAGGAAAGGGTAACGCAAGGGAAGGCACGGTCAGACGAGGCAAGGCTAAGGCACGACAACGCAAGGCTAGGCAATGCACGGAAGGCAAGCAAAGAGTAACGGAAGGCAAGGAACACAAGGGAAAGCAAGGCAAGGCAAGGGTAACAGAAGGAACGGCTCGGCAAGGGGAAACAAGGCTAAGGGACGGCAACGCACGGCTAGGCAATGCACGGCCAGCCAAGGAAAGGGTAACGCAAGGCAAGGCACGGTCAGGCAAGGCAAGGCTAATGCACGACAACACAAGGCAAGGCAGTGCACGGTAAGGCAAGGAAAGAGAAACGGAAGGAAAGGAAGGCAAGGCAAATCCAGGCAAGGCAAGTGTAACAAAAGGCACGGCACGGCAAGGGGAAACAAGGCTAAGTCACGACAACGCACGGCTAGGCATTGCACGGCAAGGCAAGGAAAGGCTAACGCAAGGCAAGGCACGGTCAGGCGAGGCAAGGCTAAGGCACGACAACGCAAGGCTAGGCAATGCACGGAAGGCAAGCAAAGAGGAACGTATGGCAAGGAAGGCAAGGGAAAGCAAGGCAAGGCAAGGGTAACGGAAGGAACGGCACGGCAAGGGGAAACAAGGCTAAGGCACGACAGCGCATGGCTAGGCAATGCACGGCAAGGAAAGGAAAGGGTAACGCAAGGCAAGGAACTGTCAGGCGAGGCAAAGCTAAGGCACGACAACGCAAGGCTAGGCAATGCACGCAAGGTAAGCAAAGAGAAACGTAAGGCAAAGAAAGCAAGGGAAAGCAAGGCAAGGTAAGGGTAAGGGAAGGAACGGCACGGCAAGGGGAAACCAGGCTAAGGCACGACAACGCACGGCTAGGCAATGCACGGCAAGGCAAGGAAAGGGTAACGCAAGGGAAGGCACGGTCAGACGAGGCAAGGCTAAGGCAAGACAACGCAAGGCTAGGCAATGCACGGAAGGCAAGCAAAGAGTAACGGAAGGCAAGGAAGGCAAGGGAAAGCAAGGCAAGGCAAGGGTAACAGAAAGAACGGCTCGGCAAGGGGAAACAATGCTAAGGGACGGCAACGCACGGCTAGGCAATGCACGGCCAGCCAAGGAAAGGGTAACGCAAGGCAAGGCACGGTCAGGCAAGGCAAGGCTAATGCACGACAACGCAAGGCTAGGCAGTGCACGGTAAGGCAAGGAAAGAGAAACGGAAGGAAAGGAAGGCAAGGCAAATCCAGGCAAGGCAAGTGTAACAAAAGGCACGGCACAGCAAGGGGAAACAAGGCTAAGGCACGACAACGCACGGCTAGGCAATGCACGGCAAGGCAAGGAAAGGCTAACGCAAGGCAAGGCACGGTGAGGCAAGGCAAGGCTAATGCACGACAACGCACTGCTAGGCAATGCACGGCAAGGCAAGGAAAGGGTAACGCAAGGCAAGGCACGGTCAGGCGAGGCAAGGCTAAGGAACGACAACGCAAGGCTAGACAATGCACGGAAGGCAAGCAAACAGTAACGGAAGGCAAGGAATGCAAGGCAAAGCAAGGCAACGCAAGCAAGGCTATGGCAAGGTGAAAAAAGTCTAAAGCACGACAACGCAAGTCTACGCAATGCACGGAAGGCAAGCAAAGAGTAACGGAAGGCAAGTAAGGCCAGGGAAAGCAAGGCAAGGCAAGGGTAACTGAAGGAAAGGCACGGCAAGGGGAAACAAGGCTAAGGCAATACAACGCACGGCTAGGCAATGCACAGCAAGGCAAGGAAAGGGTAACGCAAGGCAAGGCACGGTGAGGCAAGGCAAGGCTAATGCACGACAACGCACGGCTAGGCAATGCACGACAAGGCAAGGAAAGGGTAACGCAAGGGAAGGCACGGTCAGACGAGGCAAGGCTAAGGCACGACAACGCAAGGCTAGGCAATGCACGGAAGGCAAGCAAAGAGGAACGGAAGGCAAGGAAGGCAAGGGAAAGCAAGGCAAGGCAAGGGTAACGGAAGGAAACGCACGGCAAGCGGAAACAAGGCTAATGCACGACAACGCACGGCTAGGCAATGCACGGCAAGGCAAGGAAAGGGTAACGCAAGGCAAGGCACGGTCAGGCGAGGCAAGGCTAAGGCACGACAACGCAAGGCTAGGCAATGCACGGAATGCAAGCAAAGAGTAACGGAAGGCAAGGAAGGCAAGGGAAAGCAAGGCAAGGCAAGGGTAACAGTAGGAACGGCTCGGCAAGGGGAAACAAGGCTAAGGGACGGCAACGCACGGCTAGGCAATGCACGGCCAGCCAAGGAAAGGGTAACGCAAGGCAAGGCACGGTCAGGCAAGGCAAGGCTAATGCACGACAACGCAAGGCTAGGCAATGCACGGAATGCAAGCAAAGAGTAACGGAAGGCAAGTAAGGCCAGGGAAAGCAAGGCAAGGCAAGGGTAACGGAAGGAAAGGCACGGCAAGGGGAAACAAGGCTAAGGCAATTCAACGCACGGCTAGGCAATGCACGGCAAGGCAAGGAAAGGGTAACGCAAGGCAAGGCACTGTGAGGCAAGGCAAGTCTAATGCACGACAACGCACGGCTAGGCAATGCACGGCAAGGCAAGGAAAGGCTAACGCAAGGCAAGGCACGGTCAGGCGAGGCAAGGCTAAGGCACGACAACGCACGGCTAGGCAATGCACGGCAAGGCAAGGAAAGGGTAACGCAAGGGAAGGCACGGTCAGACGAGGCAAGGCTAAGGCACGACAACGCAAGGCTAGGCAATGCACGGAAGGCAAGCAAAGAGTAACGGAAGGCAAGGAACACAAGGGAAAGCAAGGCAAGGCAAGGGTAACAGAAGGAACGGCTCGGCAAGGGGAAACAAGGCTAAGGGACGGCAACGCACGGCTAGGCAATGCACGGCCAGCCAAGGAAAGGGTAACGCAAGGCAAGGCACGGTCAGGCAAGGCAAGGCTAATGCACGACAACACAAGGCAAGGCAGTGCACGGTAAGGCAAGGAAAGAGAAACGGAAGGAAAGGAAGGCAAGGCAAATCCAGGCAAGGCAAGTGTAACAAAAGGCACGGCACGGCAATGGGAAACAAGGCTAAGTCACGACAACGCACGGCTAGGCATTGCACGGCAAGGCAAGGAAAGGCTAACGCAAGGCAAGGCACGGTCAGGCGAGGGAAGGCTAAGGCACGACAACGCAAGGCTAGGCAATGCACGGAAGGCAAGCAAAGAGGAACGTATGGCAAGGAAGGCAAGGGAAAGCAAGGCAAGGCAAGGGTAACGGAAGGAACGGCACGGCAAGGGGAAACAAGGCTAAGGCACGACAGCGCATGGCTAGGCAATGCACGGCAAGGAAAGGAAAGGGTAACGCAAGGCAAGGAACTGTCAGGCGAGGCAAAGCTAAGGCACGACAACGCAAGGCTAGGCAATGCACGCAAGGTAAGCAAAGAGAAACGTAAGGCAAAGAAAGCAAGGGAAAGCAAGGCAAGGTAAGGGTAAGGGAAGGAACGGCACGGCAAGGGGAAACCAGGCTAAGGCACGACAACGCACGGCTAGGCAATGCACGGCAAGGCAAGGAAAGGGTAACGCAAGGGAAGGCACGGTCAGACGAGGCAAGGCTAAGGCAAGACAACGCAAGGCTAGGCAATGCACGGAAGGCAAGCAAAGAGTAACGGAAGGCAAGGAAGGCAAGGGAAAGCAAGGCAAGGCAAGGGTAACAGAAAGAACGGCTCGGCAAGGGGAAACAATGCTAAGGGACGGCAACGCACGGCTAGGCAATGCACGGCCAGCCAAGGAAAGGGTAACGCAAGGCAAGGCACGGTCAGGCAAGGCAAGGCTAATGCACGACAACGCAAGGCTAGGCAGTGCACGGTAAGGCAAGGAAAGAGTAACGGAAGGAAAGGAAGGCAAGGCAAATCCAGGCAAGGCAAGTGTAACAAAAGGCACGGCACAGCAAGGGGAAACAAGGCTAAGGCACGACAACGCACGGCTAGGCAATGCACGGCAAGGCAAGGAAAGGCTAACGCAAGGCAAGGCACGGTGAGGCAAGGCAAGGCTAATGCACGACAACGCACTGCTAGGCAATGCACGGCAAGGCAAGGAAAGGGTAACGCAAGGCAAGGCACGGTCAGGCGAGGCAAGGCTAAGGAACGACAACGCAAGGCTAGACAATGCACGGAAGGCAAGCAAACAGTAACGGAAGGCAAGGAATGCAAGGCAAAGCAAGGCAACGCAAGCAAGGCTATGGCAAGGTGAAAAAAGTCTAAAGCACGACAACGCAAGTCTACGCAATGCACGGAAGGCAAGCAAAGAGTAACGGAAGGCAAGTAAGGCCAGGGAAAGCAAGGCAAGGCAAGGGTAACTGAAGGAAAGGCACGGCAAGGGGAAACAAGGCTAAGGCAATACAACGCACGGCTAGGCAATGCACAGCAAGGCAAGGAAAGGGTAACGCAAGGCAAGGCACGGTGAGGCAAGGCAAGGCTAATGCACGACAACGCACGGCTAGGCAATGCACGACAAGGCAAGGAAAGGGTAACGCAAGGGAAGGCACGGTCAGACGAGGCAAGGCTAAGGCACGACAACGCAAGGCTAGGCAATGCACGGAAGGCAAGCAAAGAGGAACGGAAGGCAAGGAAGGCAAGGGAAAGCAAGGCAAGGCAAGGGTAACGGAAGGAAACGCACGGCAAGCGGAAACAAGGCTAATGCACGACAACGCACGGCTAGGCAATGCACGGCAAGGCAAGGAAAGGGTAACGCAAGGCAAGGCACGGTCAGGCGAGGCAAGGCTAAGGCACGACAACGCAAGGCTAGGCAATGCACGGAATGCAAGCAAAGAGTAACGGAAGGCAAGGAAGGCAAGGGAAAGCAAGGCAAGGCAAGGGTAACAGTAGGAACGGCTCGGCAAGGGGAAACAAGGCTAAGGGACGGCAACGCACGGCTAGGCAATGCACGGCCAGCCAAGGAAAGGGTAACGCAAGGCAAGGCACGGTCAGGCAAGGCAAGGCTAATGCACGACAACGCAAGGCTAGGCAATGCACGGAATGCAAGCAAAGAGTAACGGAAGGCAAGTAAGGCCAGGGAAAGCAAGGCAAGGCAAGGGTAACGGAAGGAAAGGCACGGCAAGGGGAAACAAGGCTAAGGCAATTCAACGCACGGCTAGGCAATGCACAGCAAGGCAAGGAAAGGGTAAAGCAAGGCAAGGCACGGTGAGGCAAGGCAAGGCTAATGCACGACAACGCACGGCTAGGCAATGCACGGCAAGGCAAGGAAAGGGTAACGCAAGGCAAGGCACGGTGAGGCAAGGCAAGGCTAATGCACGACAACGCACGGCTAGGCAATGCACGGCAAGGCAAGGAAAGGGTAACGCAAGGGAAGGCACGGTCAGACGAGGCAAGGCTAAGGCAAGACAACGTAAGGCTAGGCAATGCACGGAAGGCAAGCAAAGAGGAACGGAAGGCAAGGAAGGCCAGGGAAAGCAAGGCAAGGCAAGGGTAAGGCAAGGAAACGGCACGGCAGGGCAAGCGGAAACAAGGCTAATGCACGACAACGCACGGCTAGGCAATGCACGGCAAGGCAAGGAAAGGGTAACGCAAGGCAAGGCACGGTCAGGCTAGGCAAAGCTAAGGCACGACAACGCAAGGCTAGGCAATGCACGGAATGCAAGCAAAGAGTAACGGAAGGCAAGGAAGGCAAGGGAAAGCAAGGCAAGGCAAGGGTAACAGAAGGAACGGCTCGGCAAGGGGAAACAAGGCTAAGGGACGGCAACGCAAGGCTAGGCAATGCACGGCCAGCCAAGGAAAGGGTAACGCAAGGCAAGGCACGGTCAGGCAAGGCAAGGCTAATGCACGACAACGCAAGGCTAGGCAGTGCACGGTAATGCAAGGAAAGAGTAACGGAAGGAAAGGAAGGCAAGGCAAATCCAGGCAAGGCAAGTGTAACAAAAGGCACGGCACGGCAAGGGGAAACAAATCTAAGGCACGACAACGCACGGCTAGGCAATGAACGGCAAGGCAAGGAAAGGGTAACCCAAGGCAAGGCACTGTGAGGCAAGGCAAGGCTAATGCACGACAACGCAGGGCTAGGCAATACACGGCAAGGCAAGGAAAGGGTAACGCAAGGGAAGGCACGGTCAGACGAGGCAAGGCTAAGGCAAGACAACGTAAGGCTAGGCAATGCACGGAAGGCAAGCAAAGAGTAACGGAAGGCAAGGAAGGCAAGGGAAAGCAAGCACGGCAAGGGTAACGGAAGGAAACGAACGGCAAGGGGAATCAAGGCTAAGGCACGACAACGCACGGCTAGGCAATGCACGGCAAGGCAAGCAAAGAGTAACGGAAGGCAAGGAAGGCAAGGGAAAGCAAGGGAAGGCAAGGGTAACAGAAGGAACGGCTCGGCAAGGGCACACAAGGCTAAGGCACGGCAACGCACGGCTAGGCAATGCACGGCCAGCCAAGGAAAGGGTAACGCAAGGCAAGGCACGGTCAGGCAAGGCAAGGCTAATGCACGACAAAGCAAGGCTAGGCAGTGCACGGAAAGGCAAGGAAAGAGTAACGGAAGGAAAGGAAGGCAAGGCAAAACCAGGCAAGGCAAGTGTAACAAAAGGCACGGCACGGCTAGGGGAAACAAGGCTAAGGCACGACAACGCACGGCTAGGCAATGCAAGGCAAGGCAAGGAAAGGGTAACGCAAGGCAAGGCACGGTCAGGCGAGGCAAGGCTAAGGAACGACAACGCAAGGCTAGACAATGCACGGAAGGCAAGCAAAGAGTAACGGAAGGCAAGGAATGCAAGGCAAAGCAAGGCAACACAAGCAAGGCTATGGCAAGGTGAAAAAAGTCTAAAGCACGACAACGCAAGTCTACGCAATGCACGGAAGGCAAGCAAAGAGTAACGGAAGCCAAGTAAGGCCAGGGAAAGCAAGGCAAGGCAAGGGTAACGGAAGGAAAGGCGCGGCAAGGGGAAACAAGGCTAAGGCACGACAACGCACGGCTAGGCAATGCACGGCAAGGCAAGGAAAGGGTAACGCAAGGCAAGGCACGATGAGGCAAGGCAAGGGTAATGCACGACAACGCACGGCTAGGCAATGGACGGCAAGGCAAGGAAAGGGTAACGGAGGGAAGGCACGGTCAGACGAGGCAAGGATAAGGCACGAAACGCAAGGCTAGGCAATGCACGGAAGGCAAGCAAAGAGTAACGGAAGGCAAGGAAGGCAAGGGAAAGCAAGGCAAGGCAAGGGTAACGGAAGGAAACGCACGGCAAGCGGAAACAAGTCTAATGCACGACAACGCACGGCTAGGCAATGCACGGCAAGGCAAGGAAAGGGTAACGCAAGGCAAGGCACGGTCAGGCGAGGCAAGCCTAAGGCACGACAACGCAAGGCTAGGCAATGCACGGAAGGCAAGCAAAGAGTAACGGAAGGCAAGGAAGGCAAGGGAAAGCACGGCAAGGCAAGTGTAACAAAAGGCACGGCACGGCAAGGGGAAACAAGGCTAAGGCACGACAACGCACGGCTAGGCAATGCACGGCCAGCCAAGGAAAGGTTAACGCAAGGCATGGCACGGTCAGGCAAGGCAAGGCTAATGCACGACAACGCAAGGCTAGGCAGTGCATGGTAAGGCAAGGAAAGAGAAACGGAAGGAAAGGAAGGCAAGGCAAATACAGGCAACGCAAGTGTAACAAAAGGCACGGCAAGGCAAGGGGAAACAAGGCTAAGGCACGACAACGCACGGCTAGGCAATGCACGGCAAGGCAAGGAAAGGGTAACGCAAGGCAAGGCACTGTGAGGCAAGGCAAGTCTAATGCACGACAACGCACGGCTAGGCAATGCACGGCAAGGCAAGGAAAGGCTAACGCAAGGCAAGGCACGGTCAGGCGAGGCAAGGCTAAGGCACGACAACGCACGGCTAGGCAATGCACGGCAAGGCAAGGAAAGGGTAACGCAAGGGAAGGCACGGTCAGACGAGGCAAGGCTAAGGCACGACAACGCAAGGCTAGGCAATGCACGGAAGGCAAGCAAAGAGTAACGGAAGGCAAGGAAGACAAGGGAAAGCAAGGCAAGGCAAGGGTAACAGAAGGAACGGCTCGGCAAGGGGAAACAAGGCTAAGGGACGGCAACGCACGGCTAGGCAATGCACGGCCAGCCAAGGAAAGGGTAACGCAAGGCAAGGCACGGTCAGGCAAGGCAAGGCTAATGCACGACAACACAAGGCAAGGCAGTGCACGGTAAGGAAGGAAAGAGAAACGGAAGGAAAGGAAGGCAAGGCAAATCCAGGCAAGGCAAGTGTAACAAAAGGCACGGCACGGCAAGGGGAAACAAGGCTAAGTCACGACAACGCACGGCTAGGCATTGCACGGCAAGGCAAGGAAAGGCTAACGCAAGGCAAGGCACGGTCAGGCGAGGCAAGGCTAAGGCACGACAACGCAAGGCTAGGCAATGCACGGAAGGCAAGCAAAGAGGAACGTATGGCAAGGAAGGCAAGGGAAAGCAAGGCAAGGCAAGGGTAACGGAAGGAACGGCACGGCAAGGGGAAACAAGGCTAAGGCACGACAGCGCATGGCTAGGCAATGCACGGCAAGGAAAGGAAAGGGTAACGCAAGGCAAGGAACTGTCAGGCGAGGCAAAGCTAAGGCACGACAACGCAAGGCTAGGCAATGCACGCAAGGTAAGCAAAGAGAAACGTAAGGCAAAGAAAGCAAGGGAAAGCAAGGCAAGGTAAGGGTAAGGGAAGGAACGGCACGGCAACGGGAAACCAGGCTAAGGCACGACAACGCACGGCTAGGCAATGCACGGCAAGGCAAGGAAAGGGTAACGCAAGGGAAGGCACGGTCAGACGAGGCAAGGCTAAGGCAAGACAACGCAAGGCTAGGCAATGCACGGAAGGCAAGCAAAGAGTAACGGAAGGCAAGGAAGGCAAGGGAAAGCAAGGCAAGGCAAGGGTAACAGAAAGAACGGCTCGGCAAGGGGAAACAAGGCTAAGGGACGGCAACGCACGGCTAGGCAATGCACGGCCAGCCAAGGAAAGGGTAACGCAAGGCAAGGCACGGTCAGGCAAGGCAAGGCTAATGCACGACAACGCAAGGCTAGGCAGTGCACGGTAAGGCAAGGAAAGAGTAACGGAAGGAAAGGAAGGCAAGGCAAATCCAGGCAAGGCAAGTGTAACAAAAGGCACGGCACAGCAAGGGGAAACAAGGCTAAGGCACGACAACGCACGGCTAGGCAATGCACGGCAAGGCAAGGAAAGGCTAACGCAAGGCAAGGCACGGTGAGGCAAGGCAAGGCTAATGCACGACAACGCACTGCTAGGCAATGCACGGCAAGGCAAGGAAAGGGTAACGCAAGGCAAGGCACGGTCAGGCGAGGCAAGGCTAAGGAACGACAACGCAATGCTAGACAATGCACGGAAGGCAAGCAAACAGTAACGGAAGGCAAGGAATGCAAGGCAAAGCAAGGCAACGCAAGCAAGGCTATGGCAAGGTGAAAAAAGTCTAAAGCACGACAACGCAAGTCTACGCAATGCACGGAAGGCAAGCAAAGAGTAACGGAAGGCAAGTAAGGCCAGGGAAAGCAAGGCAAGGCAAGGGTAACTGAAGGAAAGGCACGGCAAGGGGAAACAAGGCTAAGGCAATACAACGCACGGCTAGGCAATGCACAGCAAGGCAAGGAAAGGGTAACGCAAGGCAAGGCACGGTCAGGCGAGGCAAGGCTAAGGCACGACAACGCAAGGCTAGGCAATGCACGGAAGGCAAGCAAAGAGTAACGGAAGGCAAGGAAGGCAAGGGAAAGCAAGGCAAGGCAAGGGTAACAGAAAGAACGGCTCGGCAAGGGGAAACAAGGCTAAGGGACGGCAACGCACGGCTAGGCAATGCACGGCCAGCCAAGGAAAGGGTAACGCAAGGCAAGGCACGGTCAGGCAAGGCAAGGCTAATGCACGACAACGCAAGGCTAGGCAGTGCACGGTAAGGCAAGGAAAGAGTAACGGAAGGAAAGGAAGGCAAGGCAAATCCAGGCAAGGCAAGTGTAACAAAAGGCACGGCACGGCAAGGGGAAACAAGGCTAAGGCACGACAACGCACGGCTAGGCAATGCACGGCAAGGCAAGGAAAGGCTAACGCAAGGCAAGGCACGGTGAGGCAAGGCAAGGCTAATGCACGACAACGCACTGCTAGGCAATGCACGGCAAGGCAAGGAAAGGGTAACGCAAGGCAAGGCACGGTCAGGCGAGGCAAGGCTAAGGAACGACAACGCAATGCTAGACAATGCACGGAAGGCAAGCAAACAGTAACGGAAGGCAAGGAATGCAAGGCAAAGCAAGGCAACGCAAGCAAGGCTATGGCAAGGTGAAAAAAGTCTAAAGCACGACAACGCAAGTCTACGCAATGCACGGAAGGCAAGCAAAGAGTAACGGAAGGCAAGTAAGGCCAGGGAAAGCAAGGCAAGGCAAGGGTAACTGAAGGAAAGGCACGGCAAGGGGAAACAAGGCTAAGGCAATACAACGCACGGCTAGGCAATGCACAGCAAGGCAAGGAAAGGGTAACGCAAGGCAAGGCACGGTGAGGCAAGGCAAGGCTAATGCACGACAACGCACGGCTAGGCAATGCACGACAAGGCAAGGAAAGGGTAACGCAAGGGAAGGCACGGTCAGACGAGGCAAGGCTAAGGCACGACAACGCAAGGCTAGGCAATGCACGGAAGGCAAGCAAAGAGGAACGGAAGGCAAGGAAGGCAAGGGAAAGCAAGGCAAGGCAAGGGTAACGGAAGGAAACGCACGGCAAGCGGAAACAAGGCTAATGCACGACAACGCACGGCTAGGCAATGCACGGCAAGGCAAGGAAAGGCTAACGCAAGGCAAGGCACGGTCAGGAGAGGAAAGGCTAAGGCACGACAACGCAAGGCTAGGCAATGCACGGAAGGCAATCAAAGAGTAACGGAAGGCAAGGAAGGCAAGGGAAAGCAAGGCAAGGCAAGGGTAACGGAAGGAACGGCACGGCAAGGGGAAACAATGCTAAGGCACGACAACGCAGGACTAGGCAATGCACGGCAAGGCAAGGAAAGGGTAACGCAAGGCAAGGCACTGTCAGGCGAGGGAAGGCTAATGCACGACAACGCAAGGCTAGGCAGTGCACGGCTAGGCAGGGAAAGAGTAACGGAAGGAAAGGAAGGCAAGGCAAAGCAAGGCAAGGCAAGTGTAACAAAAGGCACGGCACGGCAAGGTGAAACAAGGCGAAGGGACGGCAACGCACGGCTAGGCAATGCACGGCCAGGCAAGGAAAGGGTAACGCAAGGCAAGGCACGGTGAGGCAAGGCAAGGCTAATGCACGACAATACAAGGCTATGCAATGCACGGAAGGAAGCAAAGAGTAACGGAAGGCAAGGAATGCAAGGCAACGCAAGCAAGGCTATGGCAAGGTGAAAAAAGGCTAAGGCACGACAACGCAAGGCTAGACAATGCACGGAAGGCAAGCAAAGAGTAACGGAAGGCAAGGAATGCAAGGCAAAGCAAGGCAACGCAACCAAGGCTATGGCAAGGTGAAAAAAGGCTAACGCACGACAACGCAAGGTTACGCAATGCACGGAAGGCAAGCAAAGAGTAACGGAAGGCAAGGAAGGCCAGGGAAAGCAAGGCAAGGCAAGGGTAACGAAAGGAAAGGCACGGCAAGGGGAAACAAGGCTAAGGCACGACAACGCACGGCTAGGCAATGAACGGCAAGGCAAGGAATGGGTAACGTAAGGCAAGGCACGGTAAGGCAAGGCAAGGCTAATGCACGACAACGCACGGCTAGGCAATGCACGGCAAGGCAAGGAAAGGGTAACGCAAGGGAAGGCACGGTCAGACGAGGCAAGGCTAAGGCACGACAACGCAAGTCTAGGCAATGCACGGAAGGCAAGCAAAGAGTAACGGATGGCAAGGAAGGCAAGGGAAAGCAAGGCAAGGCAAGGGTAACGCAAGGGAAGGCACGGTCAGACGAGGCAAGGCTAAGGCACGACAACGCAAGGCTAGGCAATGCACGGAAGGCAAGCAAAGAGTAACGGAAGGCAAGGAAGGCAAGGGAAAGCAAGGCAAGGCAAGGGTAACAGAAAGAACGGCTCGGCAAGGGGAAACAAGGCTAAGGGACGGCAACGCACGGCTAGGAAATGCACGGCCAGCCAAGGAAAGGGTAACGCAAGGCAAGGCACGGTCAGGCAAGGCAAGGCTAATGCACGACAACGCAAGTCTAGGCAGTGCACGGTAAGGCAAGGAAAGAGTAACGGAAGGAAAGGAAGGCAAGGCAAATCCAGGCAAGGCAAGTGTAACAAAAGGCACGGCACGGCAGGGGTAAAAAAGGCTAAGGAACGACAACGCACGGCTAGGCAATGCACGGCAAGGCAAGGAAAGGCTAACGCAAGGCAAGGCACGGTGAGGCAAGGCAAGGCTAATGCACGACAACGCACTGCTAGGCAATGCACGGCAAGGCAAGGAAAGGGTAACGCCAGGGAAGGCACGGTCAGGCGAGGCAAGGCTAAGGAACGACAACGCAAGGCTAGACAATGCACGGAAGGCAAGCAAAGAGTAACGGAAGGCAAGGAATGCAAGGCAAAGCAAGGCAACGCAAGCAAGGCTATGGCAAGGTGAAAAAAGTCTAAAGCACGACAACGCAAGTCTACGCAATGCACGGAAGGCAAGCAAAGAGTAACGGAAGGCAAGTAAGGCCAGGGAAAGCAAGGCAAGGCAAGGGTAACGGAAGGAAAGGCACGGCAAGGGGAAACAAGGCTAAGGCAATACAACGCACGGCTAGGCAATGCACAGCAAGGCAAGGAAAGGGTAACGCAAGGCAAGGCACGGTCAGGCAAGGCAAGGCTAATGCACGACAACGCAAGGCTAGGCAGTGCACGGTAAAGCAAGGAAAGAGTAACGGAAGGAAAGGAAGGCAAGGCAAATCCAGGCAAGGCAAGTGTAACAAAAGGCACGGCACAGCAAGGGGAAACAAGGCTAAGGCACGACAACGCACGGCTAGGCAATGCACTGCAAGGCAAGGAAAGGCTGACGCAAGGCAAGGCACGGTGAGGCAAGGCAAGGCTAATGCACGACAACGCACTGCTAGGCAATGCACGGCAAGGCAAGGAAAGGGTAACGCCAGGGAAGGCACAGTCAGGCGAGGCAAGGCTAAGGAACGACAACGCAAGGCTAGACAATGCACGGAAGGCAAGCAAAGAGTAACGGAAGGCAAGGAATGCAAGGCAAAGCAAGGCAACGCAAGCAAGGCTATGGCAAGGTGAAAAAAGTCTAAAGCACGACAACGCAAGTCTACGCAATGCACGGAAGGCAAGCAAAGAGTAACGGAAGGCAAGTAAGGCCAGGGAAAGCAAGGCAAGGCAAGGGTAACGGAAGGAAAGGCTCGGCAAGGGGAAACAAGGCTAAGGCAATACAACGCACGGCTAGGCAATGCACGGCAAGGCAAGGAAAGGGTAACGCAAGGCAAGGCACGGTGAGGCAAGGCAAGGCTAATGCACGACAACGCAGGGATAGGCAATGCACGGCAAGGCAAGGAAAGGGTAACGCAAGGGAAGGCACGGTCAGACGAGGCATGGCTAAGGCACGACAACGCAAGGCTAGGCAATGCCCGGAAGGCAAGCAAAGAGCAACGGAAGGCAAGGAAGGCAAGGGAAAGCAAGGCAAGGCAAGGGTAACGGAAGGAAACGCACGGCAAGGGGAAACAAGGCTAAGGCACGACAACGCACGGCTAGGCAATGCACGGCAAGGCAAGGAAAGGGTAACGCAAGGCAAGGCACGGTGAGGCAAGGCAAGGCTAATGCACGACAACGCACGGCTAGGCGATGCACGGAAATGCAAGGAAAGGGTAACGCAAGGCAAGGCACGGTTGGGCAAGGCAAGGCTAATGCACGACAACGAACGGCTAGTCAATGCACGGCAAGGCAAGGAAAGAGTAACGGAAGGCAAGGAAGGCAAGGCAAAGCAAGGCAACGCAAGCAAGGCTATGGCAAGGTGAAACAAGGCTAAGGCACGACAACGCACCGTTAGGCAATGCACGGAAATGCAAGGAAAGGGTAACGCAAGGGAAGGCACGGTCAGACGAGGCAAGGCTAAGGCACGACAACGCAAGGCTAGGCAATGCACGGCAAGGCAAGGAAAGGGTAACGCAAGGCAAGGCACGGTGAGGCAAGGTAAGGCTAATGCACGACAACGCACGGCTAGGCAATGCACGGCAAGGCAAGGAAAGGGTAATCAAGGGAAGGCACGGTCAGACGAGGCAGGACTAAGGCACGACAACGCAAGGCTAGGCAATGCACGGAAGGCAAGCAAAGAGTAACGGAAGGCAAGGAAGGCAAAGGAAAGCAAGGCAAGGCAAGGGTAACAGAAGGAACGGCTCTGCAAGGGGAAACAAGGTTAAGGTACGGCAACGCACGGCTAGGCAATGCACGACCAGCCAAGGAAAGGGTAACGCAAGGCAAGGCACGGTCAGGCAAGGCAAGGCTAATGCACGACAACGCAAGGCCAGGCAGTGCACGGTAAGGCAAGGAAAGAGTAACGGAAGGAAAGGAAGGCAAGGCAAATCCAGGCAAGGCAAGTGTAACAAAAGGCACGGCACGTCAAGGGGAAACAAGGCTAAGGCACGACAACGCACGGCTAGGCAATGCACGGCAAAGCAAGGAAAGGCTAACGCAAGGCAAGGCACGGTCAGGCGAGGCAAGGCTAAGGCACGACAACGCAAGGCTAGGCAATGCACGGAAAACAAGCAAAGAGTAACGGAAGGCAAGGAAGGCAAGGGAAAGCAAGGCAAGGCAAGGGTAACGGAAGGAACGGCACGGCTAGGGGAAACAAGGCTAAGGCACGACAACGCAGGACTAGGCAATGCACGGCAAGGCAAGATAAGGGTAACGCAAGGCAAGGCACTGTCAGGCCAGGGAAGGCTAATGCACGACAACGCAAGGCTAGGCAGTGGACGGCTAGGCAGGGAAAGAGTAAGGGAAGGAAAGGAAGGCAAGGCAAAGCAAGGCAAGGCAAGTGTAACAAAAGGCACGGCACGGCAAGGGGAAACAAGGCGAAGGGACGGCAACGCACGGCTAGGCAATGCACGGCCAGGGAAGGAAAGGGTAACGCAAGGCAAGGCACGGTGAGGCAAGGCAAGGCTAATGCACGACAACGCAGGGCTAGGCAATGCACGGCAAGGCAAGGAAAGGGTAACGCAAGGGAAGGCACGGTCAGACGAGGCAAGGCTAAGGCACGACAACGCAAGGCTAGGCAATGCACGGACGGCAAGCAAAGAGGAACGGAAGGCAAGGAAGGCAAGGGAAAGCAAGGCAAGGCAAGGGTAACGGAAGGAAACGCACGGCAAGGGGAAACAAGTCTAAGGCACGACAACGCACGGCTAGGCAATGCACGGCAAGGCAAGGAAACGGTAACGCAAGGCAAGGCACGGTGAGGCAATGCAAGGCTAATGCACGACAACGCACGGCTAGGCAATGCACGGCAAGGCAAGGAAGGGGTAACGCAAGGGAAGGCACGGTCAGACGAGGCAAGGCTAAGGCACGACAACGCAAGGCTAGGCAATGCCCGGAAGGCAAGCAAAGAGTAACGGAAGGCAAGGAAGGCAAGGGAAAGCAAGGCAAGGTAAGGGTAAGGGAAGGAACGGCACGGCAACGGGAAACCAGGCTAAGGCACGACAACGCACGGCTAGGCAATGCACAGCAAGGCAAGGAAAGGCTAACGCAAGGCAAGGCACGGTGAGGCAAGGCAAGGCTAATGCACGACAACGCACGGCTAGGCAGTGCACGGCTAGGCAGGGAAAGAGTAACGGAAGGAAAGGAAGGCAAGGCAAAGCAAGGCAAGGCAAGTGTAACAAAAGGCACGGCACGGCAAGGGGAAACAAGGCGAAGGGACGGCAACGCACGGCTAGGCAATGCACGGCCAGGCAAGGAAAGGGTAACGCAAGGCAAGGCACGGTGAGGCAAGGCAAGGCTAATGCACGACAATACAAGGCTAGGCAATGCACGGAAGGCAAGCAAAGAGTAACGGAAGGCAAGGAATGCAAGGCAAAGCAAGGCAACGCAAGCAAGGCTATGGCAAGGTGAAAAAAGGCCAAGTCACGACAACGCAAGGCTAGGCAATGCACGGAAGGCAAGCAAAGAGTAACGGAAGGCAAGGAAGGCAAGGCAAAGCAAGGCAACGTAAGCAAGGCTATGGCAAGGTGAAACAAGGCTAAGGCACGACAACGCACGGCTAGGCAGTGCACGGCTAGGCAAGGATCGAGTAACCGAAGGCAAGGAAGGCAAGGGAAAGCAAGGGAAGGCAAGAGTAACGGAAGGCACGGCACTGCAAGGGGAAACAAGTCTTAGGCACGACAATGCACAGCTAGGGAATCCACGGATAGGGAAGGAAAGGGTAACGCAAGGCAAGGCACGGTGAGGCAAGGCAAGGCTAATGCACGACAACGCAGGGCTAGGCAATGCACGGCAAGGCAAGGAAAGTGTAACGCAAGGGAAGGCACGGTCACACGAGGCAAGGCTAAGGCACGACAACGCAAGGCTAGGCAATGCACGGACGGCAAGCAAAGAGGAACGGAAGGCAAGGAAGGCAAGGGAAAGCAAGGCAAGGCAAGGGTAACAGAAGGAACGGCTCGGCAAGGGGAAACAAGGCTAAGGGACGGCAACGCACGGCTAGGCAATGCATGGCCAGCCAAGGAAAGGGTAACGCAAGGCAAGGCACGGACAGGCAAGGCAAGGCTAATGCACGACAACGCAAGGCTAGACAGTGCACGGTAAGGCAAGGAAAGAGAAACGGAAGGAAAGGAAGGCAAGGCAAATCCAGGCAAGGCAAGTGTAACAAAAGGCACGGCACGGCAAGGGGAAACAAGGCTAAGGCACGACAACGCACGGCTAGGCAATGCACGGCAAGGCAAGGAAAGGGTAACGCAAGGCAAGGCACGGTGAGGCAAGGCAAGGCTAAGGGACGGCAACGCACGGCTAGGCAATGCACGGCAAGGCAAGGAAAGGCTAAGCAAGGCAAGGCACGGTCAAGCGAGGCAAGGCTAAGGCACGACAACGCACGTCTAGGCAATGCACGGCAACGCAAGGAAAGGGTAACGGAAGGCAAGGAACTGTGAGGCGAGGCAAGGCTAAGGCACGACAACGCAAGGCTAAGCAATGCACGGTAGGTAAGCAAAGAGAAACGTAAGGCAAGGAAAGCAAGGGAAAGCAAGGCAAGGTAAGGGTAAGGGAAGGAACGGCATGGCAACGGGAAACCAGGCTAAGGCACGACAACCCACGGCTAGGCAATGCACGGCAAGGCAAGGAAAGGCTAACGCAAGGCAAGTCACGGTGAGGCAAGGCAAGGCTAATGCACGACAACGCACGGCTAGGCAGTGCACGGCTAGGCAGGGAAAGAGTAACGGAAGGCAAGGAAGGCAAGGCAAAGCAAGGCAACGCAAGCAAGGCTATGGCAAGGTGAAACAAGGCTAAGGCACGACAACGCACCGTTAGGCAATGCACGGAAATGCAAGGAAAGGGTAACGCAAGGGAAGGCACGGTCAGACGAGGCAAGGCTAAGGCACGACAACCCAAGGCTAGGCAATGCACGGCAAGGCAATTAAAGGGTAACGCAAGGCAAGGCAAGGTGAGGCAAGGTAAGGCTAATGCACGACAACGCACGGCTAGGCAATGCACGGCAAGGCAAGGAAAGGGTAATCAAGGGAAGGCACGGTCAGACGAGGCAGGACTAAGGCACGACAACGCAAGGCTAGGCAATGCACGGAAGGCAAGCAAAGAGTAACGGAAGGCAAGGAAGGCAAAGGAAAGCAAGGCAAGGCAAGGGTAACAGAAGGAACGGCTCTGCAAGGGGAAACAAGGTTAAGGTACGGCAACGCACGGCTAGGCAATGCACGACCAGCCAAGGAAAGGGTAACGCAAGGCAAGGCACGGTCAGGCAAGGCAAGGCTAATGCACGACAACGCAAGGCCAGGCAGTGCACGGTAAGGCAAGGAAAGAGTAACGGAAGGAAAGGAAGGCAAGGCAAATCCAGGCAAGGCAAGTGTAACAAAAGGCACGGCACGTCAAGGGGAAACAAGGCTAAGGCACGACAACGCACGGCTAGGCAATGCACGGCAAAGCAAGGAAAGGCTAACGCAAGGCAAGGCACGGTCAGGCGAGGCAAGGCTAAGGCACGACAACGCAAGGCTAGGCAATGCACGGAAAACAAGCAAAGAGTAACGGAAGGCAAGGAAGGCAAGGGAAAGCAAGGCAAGGCAAGGGTAACGGAAGGAACGGCACGGCTAGGGGAAACAAGGCTAAGGCACGACAACGCAGGACTAGGCAATGCACGGCAAGGCAAGATAAGGGTAACGCAAGGCAAGGCACTGTCAGGCCAGGGAAGGCTAATGCACGACAACGCAAGGCTAGGCAGTGGACGGCTAGGCAGGGAAAGAGTAAGGGAAGGAAAGGAAGGCAAGGCAAAGCAAGGCAAGGCAAGTGTAACAAAAGGCACGGCACGGCAAGGGGAAACAAGGCGAAGGGACGGCAACGCACGGCTAGGCAATGCACGGCCAGGGAAGGAAAGGGTAACGCAAGGCAAGGCACGGTGAGGCAAGGCAAGGCTAATGCACGACAACGCAGGGCTAGGCAATGCACGGCAAGGCAAGGAAAGGGTAACGCAAGGGAAGGCACGGTCAGACGAGGCAAGGCTAAGGCACGACAACGCAAGGCTAGGCAATGCACGGACGGCAAGCAAAGAGGAACGGAAGGCAAGGAAGGCAAGGGAAAGCAAGGCAAGGCAAGGGTAACGGAAGGAAACGCACGGCAAGGGGAAACAAGTCTAAGGCACGACAACGCACGGCTAGGCAATGCACGGCAAGGCAAGGAAACGGTAACGCAAGGCAAGGCACGGTGAGGCAATGCAAGGCTAATGCACGACAACGCACGGCTAGGCAATGCACGGCAAGGCAAGGAAGGGGTAACGCAAGGGAAGGCACGGTCAGACGAGGCAAGGCTAAGGCACGACAACGCAAGGCTAGGCAATGCCCGGAAGGCAAGCAAAGAGTAACGGAAGGCAAGGAAGGCAAGGGAAAGCAAGGCAAGGTAAGGGTAAGGGAAGGAACGGCACGGCAACGGGAAACCAGGCTAAGGCACGACAACGCACGGCTAGGCAATGCACAGCAAGGCAAGGAAAGGCTAACGCAAGGCAAGGCACGGTGAGGCAAGGCAAGGCTAATGCACGACAACGCACGGCTAGGCAGTGCACGGCTAGGCAGGGAAAGAGTAACGGAAGGAAAGGAAGGCAAGGCAAAGCAAGGCAAGGCAAGTGTAACAAAAGGCACGGCACGGCAAGGGGAAACAAGGCGAAGGGACGGCAACGCACGGCTAGGCAATGCACGGCCAGGCAAGGAAAGGGTAACGCAAGGCAAGGCACGGTGAGGCAAGGCAAGGCTAATGCACGACAATACAAGGCTAGGCAATGCACGGAAGGCAAGCAAAGAGTAACGGAAGGCAAGGAATGCAAGGCAAAGCAAGGCAACGCAAGCAAGGCTATGGCAAGGTGAAAAAAGGCCAAGTCACGACAACGCAAGGCTAGGCAATGCACGGAAGGCAAGCAAAGAGTAACGGAAGGCAAGGAAGGCAAGGCAAAGCAAGGCAACGTAAGCAAGGCTATGGCAAGGTGAAACAAGGCTAAGGCACGACAACGCACGGCTAGGCAGTGCACGGCTAGGCAAGGATCGAGTAACCGAAGGCAAGGAAGGCAAGGGAAAGCAAGGGAAGGCAAGAGTAACGGAAGGCACGGCACTGCAAGGGGAAACAAGTCTTAGGCACGACAATGCACAGCTAGGGAATCCACGGATAGGGAAGGAAAGGGTAACGCAAGGCAAGGCACGGTGAGGCAAGGCAAGGCTAATGCACGACAACGCAGGGCTAGGCAATGCACGGCAAGGCAAGGAAAGTGTAACGCAAGGGAAGGCACGGTCACACGAGGCAAGGCTAAGGCACGACAACGCAAGGCTAGGCAATGCACGGACGGCAAGCAAAGAGGAACGGAAGGCAAGGAAGGCAAGGGAAAGCAAGGCAAGGCAAGGGTAACAGAAGGAACGGCTCGGCAAGGGGAAACAAGGCTAAGGGACGGCAACGCACGGCTAGGCAATGCATGGCCAGCCAAGGAAAGGGTAACGCAAGGCAAGGCACGGACAGGCAAGGCAAGGCTAATGCACGACAACGCAAGGCTAGACAGTGCACGGTAAGGCAAGGAAAGAGAAACGGAAGGAAAGGAAGGCAAGGCAAATCCAGGCAAGGCAAGTGTAACAAAAGGCACGGCACGGCAAGGGGAAACAAGGCTAAGGCACGACAACGCACGGCTAGGCAATGCACGGCAAGGCAAGGAAAGGGTAACGCAAGGCAAGGCACGGTGAGGCAAGGCAAGGCTAAGGGACGGCAACGCACGGCTAGGCAATGCACGGCAAGGCAAGGAAAGGCTAACGCAAGGCAAGGCACGGTCAAGCGAGGCAAGGCTAAGGCACGACAACGCACGTCTAGGCAATGCACGGCAACGCAAGGAAAGGGTAACGGAAGGCAAGGAACTGTGAGGCGAGGCAAGGCTAAGGCACGACAACGCAAGGCTAAGCAATGCACGGTAGGTAAGCAAAGAGAAACGTAAGGCAAGGAAAGCAAGGGAAAGCAAGGCAAGGTAAGGGTAAGGGAAGGAACGGCATGGCAACGGGAAACCAGGCTAAGGCACGACAACCCACGGCTAGGCAATGCACGGCAAGGCAAGGAAAGGCTAACGCAAGGCAAGTCACGGTGAGGCAAGGCAAGGCTAATGCACGACAACGCACGGCTAGGCAGTGCACGGCTAGGCAGGGAAAGAGTAACGGAAGGAAAGGAAGGCAAGGCAAAGCAAGGCAAGGCAAGTGTAACAAAAGGCACGGCACGGCAAGGGGAAACAAGGCGAAGGGACGGCAACGCACGGCTAGGCAATGCACGGCCAGGCAAGGAAAGGGTAACGCAATTCAAGGCACGGTGAGGCAAGGCAAGGCTAATGGACGACAATACAAGGCTAGGCAATGCACGGAAGGCAAGCAAAGAGTAACGGAAGGCAAGGAATGCAAGGCAAAGCAAGGCAACGCAAGCAAGGCTATGGCAAGGTGAAAAAAGTCTAAGTCACGACAACGCAAGGCTAGGCAATGCACGGAAGGCAAGCAAAGAGTAACGGAAGGCAAGGAAGGCAAGGCAAAGCAAGGCAACGTAAGCAAGGCTATGGCAAGGTGAAACAAGGCTAAGGCACGACAACGCACGGCTAGGCAATGCACGGCCAGCCAAGGAAAGGGTAACGCAAGGCATGGCACGGTCAGGCAAGGCAAGGCTGATGCACGACAACGCAAGGCTAGGCAGTGCACGGCAAGGCAAGGAAAGGCTAACGCAAGGCAAGGCACGGTCAGGCGAGGCAAGGCTAAGGCACGACAACGCAAGGCTAGGCAATGCACGGAAGGCAAGCAAAGAGTAACGTATGGCAAGGAAGGCAAGGGAAAGCAAGGCAAGGCAAGGGTAACGGAAGGAACGGCACGGCAAGTGGAAACAAGGCTAAGGCACGACAGCGCACGGCTAGGCAATGCACGGCAAGGCAAGGAAAGGGTAACGCAAGGCAAGGAACTGTCAGGCGAGGCAAGGCTAAGGCACGACAACGCAAGGCTAGGCAATGCACGCAAGGTAAGCAAAGAGAACCGTAAGGCAAGGAAAGCAAGGGAAAGCAAGGCAAGGTAAAGGTAAGGGAAGGAACGGCACGGCAAGGGGAAACCAGGCTAAGGCACGACAACGCACGGCTAGGCAATGCACGGCAAGGCAAGGAAAGGGTAACGCAAGGGAAGGCACGGTCAGACGAGGCAAGGCTAAGGCACGACAACGCAAGGCTAGGCAATGCACGGAACGCAAGCAAAGAGTAACGGAAGGCAAGGAAGGCAAGGGAAAGCAAGGCAAGGCAAGGGTAACAGAAAGAACGGCTCGGCAAGGGGAAACAAGGCTAAGGGACGGCAACGCACGGCTAGGCAATGCACGGCCAGCCAAGGAAAGGGTAACGCAAGGCAAGGCACGGTCAGGGAAGGCAAGGCTAATGCACGACAACGCAAGGCTAGGCAGTGCACGGTAAAGCAAGGAAAGAGTAACGGAAGGAAAGGAAGGCAAGGCAAAGCAAGGCAAGGGAAGTGTAACAAAAGGCACGACACGGCAAGGGGAAACAAGGCGAAGGGACGGCAACGCACGGCTAGGCAATGCACGGCCAGGCAAGGAAAGGGTAACGCAAGGCAAGGCACGGTGAGGCAAGGCAAGGCTAATGCACGACAATACAAGGCTAGGCAATGCACGGAAGGCAAGCAAAGAGTAACGGAAGGCAAGGAATGCAAGGCAAAGCAAGGCAACGCAAGCAAGGCTATGGCAAGGTGAAAAAAGGCTAAGTCACGACAACGCAAGGCTAGGCAATGCACGGAAGGCAAGCAAAGAGTAACGGAAGGCAAGGAAGGCAAGGCAAAGCAAGGCAACGTAAGCAAGGCTATGGCAAGGTGAACCAAGTCTAAGGCACGACAACGCACGGCTAGGCAGTGCACGGCTAGGCAAGGATCGAGTAACCGAAGGCAAGGAAGGCAAGGGAAAGCAAGGGAAGGCAAGAGTAACGGAAGGCACGGCACTGCAAGGGGAAACAAGTCTTAGGCACGACAACGCACAGCTAGGGAATCCACGGATAGGGAAGGAAAGGGTAACGCAAGGCAAGGCACGGTGAGGCAAGGCAAGGCTAATGCACGACAACGCAGGGCTAAGCAATGCACGGCAAGGCAAGGAAAGGGTAACGCAATGGAAGGCACGGTCACACGAGGCAAGGCTAAGGCACGACAACGCAAGGCTAGGCAATGCACGGACGGCAAGCAAAGAGGAACGGAAGGCAAGGAAGGCAAGGGAAAGCAAGGCAAGGCAAGGGTAACGGAAGGAAACGCACGGCAAGGGGAAAAAAGTCTAAGGCACGACAACGCACGGCTTCACAATGCACGGCAAGGCAAGGAAAGGGTAACGCAAGGCAAGGCACGGTCAGGCAAGGCAAGGCTAATGCACGACAACGCAAGGCTAGACAGTGCACGGTAAGGCAAGGAAAGAGAAACGGAAGGAAAGGAAGGCAAGGCAAATCCAGGGAAGGCAAGTGTAACAAAAGGCACGGCACGGCAAGGGGAAACAAGGCTAAGGCACGACAACGCACGGCTAGGCAATGCACGGCAAGGCAAGGAAAGGGTAACGCAAGGCAAGGCACGGTGAGGCAAGGCAAGGCTAAGGGACGGCAACGCACGGCTAGGCAATGCACGGCAAGGCAAGGAAAGGCTAACGCAAGGCAAGGCACGGTCAAGCGAGGCAAGGCTAAGGCACGACAACGCAAGGCTAGGCAATGCACGGAAGGCAAGCAAAGAGTAACGGAAGGCAAGGAAGGCAAGGCAAAGCAAGGCAACGCAAGCAAGGCTATGGCAAGGTGAAAAAAGGCTAACGCACCACAACGCAAGGTTACGCAATGCACGGAAGGCAAGCAAAGAGTAACGGAAGGCAAGGAAGGCCAGGGAAAGCAAGGCAAGGCAAGGGTAACGAAAGGAAAGGCACGGCAAGGGGAAACAAGGCTAAGGCACGACAACGCACGGCTAGGCAATGAACGGCAAGGCAAGGAATGGGTAACGTAAGGCAAGGCACGGTAAGGCAAGGCAAGGCTAATGCACGACAACGCAGGGCTAGGCAATGCACGGCAAGGCAAGGAAAGGGTAACGCAAGGGAAGGCACGGTCAGACGAGGCAAGGCTAAGGCACGACAACGCAAGTCTAGGCAATGCACGGAAGGCAAGCAAAGAGTAACGGATGGCAAGGAAGGCAAGGGAAAGCAAGGCAAGGCAAGGGTAACGGAAGGAAACGCACGGCAAGGGGAAACAAGGCTAAGGCACGACAACGCACGGCTAGGCAATGCACGGCAAGGCAAGGAAAGGGTAACGCAAGGCAAGGCACGGTGAGGCAAGGCAAGGCTAATGCACGACAACGCACGGCTAGGCAATGCACGACAAGGCAAGGAAAGGGTAACGCAAGGGAAGGAACGGTCAGACGAGGCAAGGCTAAGGCACGACAACGCAAGGCTAGGCAATGCACGGAAGGCAAGCAAAGAGTAACGGAAGGCAAGGAAGGCAAGGGAAAGCAAGGCAAGGCAAGGGTAACAGAAAGAACGGCTCGGCAAGGGGAAACAAGGCTAAGGGACGGCAACGCACGGCTAGGCAATGCACGGCCAGCCAAGGAAAGGGTAACGCAAGGCAAGGCACGGTCAGGCAAGGCATGGCGAATGCACGACAACGCAAGTCTAGGCAGTGCACGGTAAGGCAAGGAAAGAGAAACGGAAGGAAAGGAAGGCAAGGCAAATCCAGGCAAGGCAAGTGTAACAAAAGGCACGGCACGGCAATGGGAAACAAGGCTAAGTCACGACAACGCACGGCTAGGCATTGCACGGCAAGGCAAGGAAAGGCTAACGCAAGGCAAGGCACGGTCAGGCGAGGCAAGGCTAAGGCACGACAACGCAAGGCTAGGCAATGCACGGAAGGCAAGCAAAGAGGAACGTATGGCAAGGAAGGCAAGGGAAAGCAAGGCAAGGCAAGGGTAACGGAAGGAACGGCACGGCAAGGGGAAACAAGGCTAAGGCACGACAGCGCATGGCTAGGCAATGCACGGCAAGGAAAGGAAAGGGTAACGCAAGGCAAGGAACTGTCAGGCGAGGCAAAGCTAAGGCACGACAACGCAAGGCTAGGCAATGCACGCAAGGTAAGCAAAGAGAAACGTAAGGCAAAGAAAGCAAGGGAAAGCAAGGCAAGGTAAGGGTAAGGGAAGGAACGGCACGGCAAGGGGAAACCAGGCTAAGGCACGACAACGCACGGCTAGGCAATGCACGGCAAGGCAAGGAAAGGGTAACGCAAGGGAAGGCACGGTCAGACGAGGCAAGGCTAAGGCAAGACAACGCAAGGCTAGGCAATGCACGGAAGGCAAGCAAAGAGTAACGGAAGGCAAGGAAGGCAAGGGAAAGCAAGGCAAGGCAAGGGTAACAGAAAGAACGGCTCGGCAAGGGGAAACAATGCTAAGGGACGGCAACGCACGGCTAGGCAATGCACGGCCAGCCAAGGAAAGGGTAACGCAAGGCAAGGCACGGTCAGGCAAGGCAAGGCTAATGCACGAGAACGCAAGGCTAGGCAGTGCACGGTAAAGCAAGGAAAGAGTAACGGAAGGAAAGGAAGGCAAGGCAAATCCAGGCAAGGCAAGTGTAACAAAAGGCACGGCACAGCAAGGGGAAACAGGGGAAACAAGGCTAAGGCACGACAACGCACGGCTAGGCAATGCACGGCAAGGCAAGGAAAGGCTAACGCAAGGCAAGGCACGGTGAGGCAAGGCAAGGCTAATGCACGACAACGCACTGCTAGGCAATGCACGGCAAGGCAAGGAAAGGGTAACGCAAGGCAAGGCACGGTCAGGCGAGGCAAGGCTAAGGAACGACAACGCAAGGCTAGACAATGCACGGAAGGCAAGCAAACAGTAACGGAAGGCAAGGAATGCAAGGCAAAGCAAGGCAACGCAAGCAAGGCTATGGCAAGGTGAAAAAAGTCTAAAGCACGACAACGCAAGTCTACGCAATGCACGGAAGGCAAGCAAAGAGTAACGGAAGGCAAGTAAGGCCAGGGAAAGCAAGGCAAGGCAAGGGTAACTGAAGGAAAGGCACGGCAAGGGGAAACAAGGCTAAGGCAATACAACGCACGGCTAGGCAATGCACAGCAAGGCAAGGAAAGGGTAACGCAAGGCAAGGCACGGTGAGGCAAGGCAAGGCTAATGCACGACAACGCACGGCTAGGCAATGCACGACAAGGCAAGGAAAGGGTAACGCAAGGGAAGGCACGGTCAGACGAGGCAAGGCTAAGGCACGACAACGCAAGGCTAGGCAATGCACGGAAGGCAAGCAAAGAGGAACGGAAGGCAAGGAAGGCAAGGGAAAGCAAGGCAAGGCAAGGGTAACGGAAGGAAACGCACGGCAAGCGGAAACAAGGCTAATGCACGACAACGCACGGCTAGGCAATGCACGGCAAGGCAAGGAAAGGGTAACGCAAGGCAAGGCACGGTCAGGCGAGGCAAGGCTAAGGCACGACAACGCAAGGCTAGGCAATGCACGGAATGCAAGCAAAGAGTAACGGAAGGCAAGGAAGGCAAGGGAAAGCAAGGCAAGGCAAGGGTAACAGTAGGAACGGCTCGGCAAGGGGAAACAAGGCTAAGGGACGGCAACGCACGGCTAGGCAATGCACGGCCAGCCAAGGAAAGGGTAACGCAAGGCAAGGCACGGTCAGGCAAGGCAAGGCTAATGCACGACAACGCAAGGCTAGGCAATGCACGGAATGCAAGCAAAGAGTAACGGAAGGCAAGTAAGGCCAGGGAAAGCAAGGCAAGGCAAGGGTAACGGAAGGAAAGGCACGGCAAGGGGAAACAAGGCTAAGGCAATTCAACGCACGGCTAGGCAATGCACAGCAAGGCAAGGAAAGGGTAAAGCAAGGCAAGGCACGGTGAGGCAAGGCAAGGCTAATGCACGACAACGCACGGCTAGGCAATGCACGGCAAGGCAAGGAAAGGGTAACGCAAGGCAAGGCACGGTGAGGCAAGGCAAGGCTAATGCACGACAACGCACGGCTAGGCAATGCACGGCAAGGCAAGGAAAGGGTAACGCAAGGGAAGGCACGGTCAGACGAGGCAAGGCTAAGGCACGACAACGCAAGGCTAGGCAATGCACGGAAGGCAAGCAAAGAGGAACGGAAGGCAAGGAAGGCAAGGGAAAGCAAAGCAAGGCAAGGGTAACGGAAGGAAACGCACGGCAAGCGGAAACAAGGCTAATGCACGACAACGCACGGCTAGGCAATGCACGGCAAGGCAAGGAAAGGGTAACGCAAGGCAAGGCACGGTCAGGTTAGGCAAAGCTAAGGCACGACAACGCAAGGCTAGGCAATGCACGGAATGCAAGCAAAGAGTAACGGAAGGCAAGGAAGGCAAGGGAAAGCAAGGCAAGGCAAGGGTAACAGAAGGAACGGCTCGGCAAGGGGAAACAAGGCTAAGGGACGGCAACGCAAGGCTAGGCAATGCACGGCCAGCCAAGGAAAGGGTAACGCAAGGCAAGGCACGGTCAGGCAAGGCAAGGCTAATGCACGACAACGCAAGGCTAGGCAGTGCACGGTAATGCAAGGAAAGAGTAACGGAAGGAAAGGAAGGCAAGGCAAATCCAGGCAAGGCAAGTGTAACAAAAGGCACGGCACGGCAAGGGGAAACAAATCTAAGGCACGACAACGCACGGCTAGGCAATGAACGGCAAGGCAAGGAAAGGGTAACCCAAGGCAAGGCACTGTGAGGCAAGGCAAGGCTAATGCACGACAACGCAGGGCTAGGCAATACACGGCAAGGCAAGGAAAGGGTAACGCAAGGGAAGGCACGGTCAGACGAGGCAAGGCTAAGGCAAGACAACGTAAGGCTAGGCAATGCACGGAAGGCAAGCAAAGAGTAACGGAAGGCAAGGACGGCAAGGGAAAGCAAGCACGGCAAGGGTAACGGAAGGAAACGAACGGCAAGGGGAATCAAGGCTAAGGCACGACAACGCACGGCTAGGCAATGCACGGCAAGGCAAGCAAAGAGTAACGGAAGGCAAGGAAGGCAAGGGAAAGCAAGGGAAGGCAAGGGTAACAGAAGGAACGGCTCGGCAAGGGCACACAAGGCTAAGGCACGGCAACGCACGGCTAGGCAATGCACGGCCAGCCAAGGAAAGGGTAACGCAAGGCAAGGCACGGTCAGGCAAGGCAAGGCTAATGCACGACAAAGCAAGGCTAGGCAGTGCACGGAAAGGCAAGGAAAGAGTAACGGAAGGAAAGGAAGGCAAGGCAAAACCAGGCAAGGCAAGTGTAACAAAAGGCACGGCACGGCTAGGGGAAACAAGGCTAAGGCACGACAACGCACGGCTAGGCAATGCAAGGCAAGGCAAGGAAAGGGTAACGCAAGGCAAGGCACGGTCAGGCGAGGCAAGGCTAAGGAACGACAACGCAAGGCTAGACAATGCACGGAAGGCAAGCAAAGAGTAACGGAAGGCAAGGAATGCAAGGCAAAGCAAGGCAACACAAGCAAGGCTATGGCAAGGTGAAAAAAGTCTAAAGCACGACAACGCAAGTCTACGCAATGCACGGAAGGCAAGCAAAGAGTAACGGAAGCCAAGTAAGGCCAGGGAAAGCAAGGCAAGGCAAGGGTAACGGAAGGAAAGGCGCGGCAAGGGGAAACAAGGCTAAGGCACGACAACGCACGGCTAGGCAATGCACGGCAAGGCAAGGAAAGGGTAACGCAAGGCAAGGCACGCTGAGGCAAGGCAAGGCTAATGCACGACAACGCACGGCTAGGCAATGGACGGCAAGGCAAGGAAAGGGTAACGCAAGGGAAGGCACGGTCAGACGAGGCAAGGCTAAGGCACGACAACACAAGGCTAGGCAATGCACGGAAGGGAAGCAAAGAGGAACGGAAGGCAAGGAAGGCAAGGGAAAGCAAGGCAAGGCAAGGGTAACGGAAGGAAACGCACGGCAAGCGGAAACAAGTCTAATGCACGACAACGCACGGCTAGGCAATGCACGGCAAGGCAAGGAAAGGGTAACGCAAGGCAAGGCACGGTCAGGCGTGGCAAGCCTAAGGCACGACAACGCAAGGCTAGGCAATGCACGGAAGGCAAGCAAAGAGTAACGGAAGGCAAGGAAGGCAAGGGAAAGCACGGCAAGGCAAGGGTAACAGAAGGAACGGCTCGGCAAGGGGAAACAAGTCTAAGGGACGGCAACGCACGGCTAGGCAATGCACGGCCAGCCAAGGAAAGGTTAACGCAAGGCATGGCACTGTCAGGCAAGGCAAGGCTAATGCACGACAACGCAAGGCTAGGCAGTGCATGGTAAGGCAAGGAAAGAGAAACGGAAGGAAAGGAAGGCAAGGCAAATACAGGCAACGCAAGTGTAACAAAAGGCACGGCAAGGCAAGGGGAAACAAGGCTAAGGCACGACAACGCACGGCTAGGCAATGCACGGCAAGGCAAGGAAAGGGTAACGCAAGGCAAGGCACTGTGAGGCAAGGCAAGTCTAATGCACGACAACGCACGGCTAGGCAATGCACGGCAAGGCAAGGAAAGGCTAACGAAAGGCAAGGCACGGTCAGGCGAGGCAAGGCTAAGGCACGACAACGCAAGGCTAGGCAATGCACGGCAAGGCAAGGAAAGGGTAACGCAAGGGAAGGCACGGTCAGACGAGGCAAGGCTAAGGCACGACAACGCAAGGCTAGGCAATGCACGGAAGGCAAGCAAAGAGTAACGGAAGGCAAGGAAGACAAGGGAAAGCAAGGCAAGGCAAGGTTAACAGAAGGAACGGCTCGGCAAGGGGAAACAAGGCTAAGGGACGGCAACGCACGGCTAGGCAATGCACGGCCAGCCAAGGAAAGGGTAACGCAAGGCAAGGCACGGTCAGGCAAGGCAAGGCTAATGCACGACAACACAAGGCAAGGCAGTGCACGGTAAGGAAGGAAAGAGAAACGGAAGGAAAGGAAGGCAAGGCAAATCCAGGCAAGGCAAGTGTAACAAAAGGCACGGCACGGCAAGGGGAAACAAGGCTAAGTCACGACAACGCACGGCTAGGCATTGCACGGCAAGGCAAGGAAAGGCTAACGCAAGGCAAGGCACGGTCAGGCGAGGCAAGGCTAAGGCACGACAACGCAAGGCTAGGCAATGCACGGAAGGCAAGCAAAGAGGAACGTATGGCAAGGAAGGCAAGGGAAAGCAAGGCAAGGCAAGGGTAACGGAAGGAACGGCACGGCAAGGGGAAACAAGGCTAAGGCACGACAGCGCATGGCTAGGCAATGCACGGCAAGGAAAGGAAAGGGTAACGCAAGGCAAGGAACTGTCAGGCGAGGCAAAGCTAAGGCACGACAACGCAAGGCTAGGCAATGCACGCAAGGTAAGCAAAGAGAAACGTAAGGCAAAGAAAGCAAGGGAAAGCAAGGCAAGGTAAGGGTAAGGGAAGGAACGGCACGGCAAGGGGAAACCAGGCTAAGGCACGACAACGCACGGCTAGGCAATGCACGGCAAGGCAAGGAAAGGGTAACGCAAGGGAAGGCACGGTCAGACGAGGCAAGGCTAAGGCAAGACAACGCAAGGCTAGGCAATGCACGGAAGGCAAGCAAAGAGTAACGGAAGGCAAGGAAGGCAAGGGAAAGCAAGGCAAGGCAAGGGTAACAGAAAGAACGGCTCGGCAAGGGGAAACAAGGCTAAGGGACGGCAACGCACGGCTAGGCAATGCACGGCCAGCCAAGGAAAGGGTAACGCAAGGCAAGGCACGGTCAGGCAAGGCAAGGCTAATGCACGACAACGCAAGGCTAGGCAGTGCACGGTAAGGCAAGGAAAGAGTAACGGAAGGAAAGGAAGGCAAGGCAAATCCAGGCAAGGCAAGTGTAACAAAAGGCACGGCACAGCAAGGGGAAACAAGGCTAAGGCACGACAACGCACGGCTAGGCAATGCACGGCAAGGCAAGGAAAGGCTAACGCAAGGCAAGGCACGGTGAGGCAAGGCAAGGCTAATGCACGACAACGCACTGCTAGGCAATGCACGGCAAGGCAAGGAAAGGGTAACGCAAGGCAAGGCACGGTCAGGCGAGGCAAGGCTAAGGAACGACAACGCAATGCTAGACAATGCACGGAAGGCAAGCAAACAGTAACGGAAGGCAAGGAATGCAAGGCAAAGCAAGGCAACGCAAGCAAGGCTATGGCAAGGTGAAAAAAGTCTAAAGCACGACAACGCAAGTCTACGCAATGCACGGAAGGCAAGCAAAGAGTAACGGAAGGCAAGTAAGGCCAGGGAAAGCAAGGCAAGGCAAGGGTAACTGAAGGAAAGGCACGGCAAGGGGAAACAAGGCTAAGGCAATACAACGCACGGCTAGGCAATGCATAGCAAGGCAAGGAAAGGGTAACGCAAGGCAAGGCACGGTCAGGCGAGGCAAGGCTAAGGCACGACAACGCAAGGCTAGGCAATGCACGGAAGGCAAGCAAAGAGTAACGGAAGGCAAGGAAGGCAAGGGAAAGCAAGGCAAGGCAAGGGTAACAGAAAGAACGGCTCGGCAAGGGGAAACAAGGCTAAGGGACGGCAACGCACGGCTAGGCAATGCACGGCCAGCCAAGGAAAGGGTAACGCAAGGCAAGGCACGGTCAGGCAAGGCAAGGCTAATGCACGACAACGCAAGGCTAGGCAGTGCACGGTAAGGCAAGGAAAGAGTAACGGAAGGAAAGGAAGGCAAGGCAAATCCAGGCAAGGCAAGTGTAACAAAAGGCACGGCACAGCAAGGGGAAACAAGGCTAAGGCACGACAACGCACGGCTAGGCAATGCACGGCAAGGCAAGGAAAGGCTAACGCAAGGCAAGGCACGGTGAGGCAAGGCAAGGCTAATGCACGACAACGCACTGCTAGGCAATGCACGGCAAGGCAAGGAAAGGGTAACGCAAGGCAAGGCACGGTCAGGCGAGGCAAGGCTAAGGAACGACAACGCAATGCTAGACAATGCACGGAAGGCAAGCAAACAGTAACGGAAGGCAAGGAATGCAAGGCAAAGCAAGGCAACGCAAGCAAGGCTATGGCAAGGTGAAAAAAGTCTAAAGCACGACAACGCAAGTCTACGCAATGCACGGAAGGCAAGCAAAGAGTAACGGAAGGCAAGTAAGGCCAGGGAAAGCAAGGCAAGGCAAGGGTAACTGAAGGAAAGGCACGGCAAGGGGAAACAAGGCTAAGGCAATACAACGCACGGCTAGGCAATGCACAGCAAGGCAAGGAAAGGGTAACGCAAGGCAAGGCACGGTGAGGCAAGGCAAGGCTAATGCACGACAACGCACGGCTAGGCAATGCACGGCAAGGCAAGGAAAGGGTAACGCAAGGGAAGGCACGGTCAGACGAGGCAAGGCTAAGGCACGACAGCGCAAGGCTAGGCAATGCACGGAAGGCAAGCAAAGAGGAACGGAAAGCAAGGAAGGCAAGGGAAAGCAAGGCAAGGCAAGGGTAACGGAAGGAAACGCACGGCAAGCGGAAACAAGGCTAATGCACGACAACGCACGGCGGCAAGGCAAGGAAAGGCTAACGCAAGGCAAGGCACGGTCAGGAGAGGAAAGGCTAAGGCACGACAACGCAAGGCTAGGCAATGCACGGAAGGCAATCAAAGAGTAACGGAAGGCAAGGAAGGCAAGGGAAAGCAAGGCAAGGCAAGGGTAACGGAAGGAACGGCACGGCAAGGGGAAACAATGCTAAGGCACGACAACGCAGGACTAGGCAATGCACGGCAAGGCAAGGAAAGGGTAACGCAAGGCAAGGCACTGTCAGGCGAGGGAAGGCTAATGCACGACAACGCAAGGCTAGGCAGTGCACGGCTAGGCAGGGAAAGAGTAACGGAAGGAAAGGAAGGCAAGGCAAAGCAAGGCAAGGCAAGTGTAACAAAAGGCACGGCACGGCAAGGTGAAACAAGGCGAAGGGACGGCAACGCACGGCTAGGCAATGCACGGCCAGGCAAGGAAAGGGTAACGCAAGGCAAGGCACGGTGAGGCAAGGCAAGGCTAATGCACGACAATACAAGGCTAGGCAATGCACGGAAGGAAGCAAAGAGTAACGGAAGGCAAGGAATGCAAGGCAACGCAAGCAAGGCTATGGCAAGGTGAAAAAAGGCTAAGGCACGACAACGCAAGGCTAGACAATGCACGGAAGGCAAGCAAAGAGTAACGGAAGGCAAGGAATGCAAGGCAAAGCAAGGCAACGCAACCAAGGCTATGGCAAGGTGAAAAAAGGCTAACGCACGACAACGCAAGGTTACGCAATGCACGGAAGGCAAGCAAAGAGTAACGGAAGGCAAGGAAGGCCAGGGAAAGCAAGGCAAGGCAAGGGTAACGAAAGGAAAGGCACGGCAAGGGGAAACAAGGCTAAGGCACGACAACGCACGGCTAGGCAATGAACGGCAAGGCAAGGAATGGGTAACGTAAGGCAAGGCACGGTAAGGCAAGGCAAGGCTAATGCACGACAACGCACGGCTAGGCAATGCACGGCAAGGCAAGGAAAGGGTAACGCAAGGGAAGGAACGGTCAGACGAGGCAAGGCTAAGGCACGACAACGCAAGTCTAGGCAATGCACGGAAGGCAAGCAAAGAGTAACGGATGGCAAGGAAGGCAAGGGAAAGCAAGGCAAGGCAAGGGTAACGGAAGGAAACGCACGGCAAGGGGAAACAAG
This sequence comes from Macrotis lagotis, assembly GCF_037893015.1. Taxonomy (NCBI): domain Eukaryota; kingdom Metazoa; phylum Chordata; class Mammalia; order Peramelemorphia; family Peramelidae; genus Macrotis; species Macrotis lagotis. The sequence goes on from NW_027421955.1 coordinate 427,718, forward strand.
GCTAAGGCACGACAACGCACGGCTAGGCAATGCACGGCAAGGCAAGGAAAGGGTAACGCAAGGGAAGGCACGGTCAGACGAGGCAAGGCAAGGCTAATGCACGACAACGCACGGCTAGGCAATGCACGACAAGGCAAGGAAAGGGTAACGCAAGGGAAGGAACGGTCAGACGAGGCAAGGCTAAGGCACGACAACGCAAGGCTAGGCAATGCACGGAAGGCAAGCAAAGAGTAACGGAAGGCAAGGAAGGCAAGGGAAAGCAAGGCAAGGCAAGGGTAACAGAAGGAACGGCTCGGCAAGGGGAAACAAGGCTAAGGGACGGCAACGCACGGCTAGGAAATGCACGGCCAGCCAAGGAAAGGGTAACGCAAGGCAAGGCACGGTCAGGCAAGGCAAGGCTAATGCACGACAACGCAAGTCTAGGCAGTGCACGGTAAGGCAAGGAAAGAGTAACGGAAGGAAAGGAAGGCAAGGCAAATCCAGGCAAGGCAAGTGTAACAAAAGGCACGGCACAGCAAGGGGAAAAAAGGCTAAGGCACGACAACGCACGGCTAGGCAATGCACGGCAAGGCAAGGAAAGGCTAACGCAAGGCAAGGCACGGTGAGGCAAGGCAAGGCTAATGCACGACAACGCACTGCTAGGCAATGCACGGCAAGGCAAGGAAAGGGTAACGCCAGGGAAGGTACGGTCAGGCGAGGCAAGGCTAAGGAACGACAACGCAAGGCTAGACAATGCACGGAAGGCAAGCAAAGAGTAACGGAAGGCAAGGAATGCAAGGCAAAGCAAGGCAACGCAAGCAAGGCTATGGCAAGGTGAAAAAAGTCTAAAGCACGACAACGCAAGTCTACGCAATGCACGGAAGGCAAGCAAAGAGTAACGGAAGGCAAGTAAGGCCAGGGAAAGCAAGGCAAGGCAAGGGTAACGGAAGGAAAGGCACGGCAAGGGGAAACAAGGCTAAGGCAATACAACGCACGGCTAGGCAATGCACAGCAAGGCAAGGAAAGGGTAACGCAAGGCAAGGCACGGTCAGGCAAGGCAAGGCTAATGCACGACAACGCAAGGCTAGGCAGTGCACGGTAAGGCAAGGAAAGAGTAACGGAAGGAAAGGAAGGCAAGGCAAATCCAGGCAAGGCAAGTGTAACAAAAGGCACGGCACAGCAAGGGGAAACAAGGCTAAGGCACGACAACGCACGGCTAGGCAATGCACTGCAAGGCAAGGAAAGGCTGACGCAAGGCAAGGCACGGTGAGGCAAGGCAAGGCTAATGCACGACAACGCACTGCTAGGCAATGCACGGCAAGGCAAGGAAAGGGTAACGCCAGGGAAGGCACGGTCAGGCGAGGCAAGGCTAAGGAACGACAACGCAAGGCTAGACAATGCACGGAAGGCAAGCAAAGAGTAACGGAAGGCAAGGAATGCAAGGCAAAGCAAGGCAACGCAAGCAAGGCTATGGCAAGGTGAAAAAAGTCTAAAGCACGACAACGCAAGTCTACGCAATGCACGGAAGGCAAGCAAAGAGTAACGGAAGGCAAGTAAGGCCAGGGAAAGCAAGGCAAGGCAAGGGTAACGGAAGGAAAGGCACGGCAAGGGGAAACAAGGCTAAGGCAATACAACGCACGGCTAGGCAATGCACGGCAAGGCAAGGAAAGGGTAACGCAAGGCAAGGCACGGTGAGGCAAGGCAAGGCTAATGCACGACAACGCAGGGATAGGCAATGCACGGCAAGGCAAGGAAAGGGTAACGCAAGGGAAGGCACGGTCAGACGAGGCATGGCTAAGGCACGACAACGCAAGGCTAGGCAATGCCCGGAAGGCAAGCAAAGAGTAACGGAAGGCAAGGAAGGCAAGGGAAAGCAAGGCAAGGCAAGGGTAACGGAAGGAAACGCACGGCAAGGGGAAACAAGGCTAAGGCACGACAACGCACGGCTAGGCAATGCACGGCAAGGCAAGGAAAGGGTAACGCAAGGCAAGGCACGGTGAGGCAAGGCAAGGCTAATGCACGACAACGCACGGCTAGGCATGCACGGAAGCAAGGAAAGGGTAACGCAAGGAAGGCACGGTAGACAGGCAAGGCTAAGCACGACAACGAAGGCTAGCAATGCACGGAAATGCAAGGAAAGGGTAACGCAAGGCAAGGAAGGCACGGTTGGGCAAGGCAAGGCTAATGCACGACAACGAACGGCTAGTCAATGCAACGGCAAGGCAAGGAAAGGAGGTAACGGCACGGCTAGGCAATGCACGGAAGGCAAGGCAAAGCAAGGCAACGCAAGGCAAGGCTATGGCAAGGTGAAAGCAAGGCTAAGGCACGACAACGCACCGTTAGGCAATGCACGGAAATGCAAGGAAAGGGTAACGCAAGGGAAGGCACGGTCAGACGAGGCAAGGCTAAGGCACGACAACGCAAGGCAAGGCAATGCACGGCAAGGCAAGGCAACGCAAGGCAAGGCACGGTGAGGCAAGGTAAGGCTAATGCACGACAACGCACGGCTAGGCAATGCACGGCAAGGCAAGGAAAGGGTAATCAAGGGAAGGCACGGTCAGACGAGGCAGGACTAAGGCACGACAACGCAAGGCTAGGCAATGCACGGAAGGCAAGCAAAGAGTAACGGAAGGCAAGGAAGGCAAGGGAAAGCAAGGCAAGGCAAGGGTAACAGAAGGAACGGCTCTGCAAGGGGAAACAAGGTTAAGGTACGGCAACGCACGGCTAGGCAATGCACGACCAGCCAAGGAAAGGGTAACGCAAGGCAAGGCACTGTCAGGCCAGGGAAGGCTAATGCACGACAACGCAAGGCTAGGCAGTGGACGGCTAGGCAGGGAAAGAGTAAGGGAAGGAAAGGAAGGCAAGGCAAAGCAAGGCAAGGCAAGTGTAACAAAAGGCACGGCACGGCAAGGGGAAACAAGGCGAAGGGACGGCAACGCACGGCTAGGCAATGCACGGCCAGGCAAGGAAAGGGTAACGCAAGGCAAGGCACGGTGAGGCAAGGCAAGGCTAATGCACGACAATACAAGGCTAGGCAATGCACGGAAGGCAAGCAAAGAGTAACGGAAGGCAAGGAATGCAAGGCAAAGCAAGGCAACGCAAGCAAGGCTATGGCAAGGTGAAAAAAGGCTAAGTCACGACAACGCAAGGCTAGGCAATGCACGGAAGGCAAGCAAAGAGTAACGGAAGGCAAGGAAGGCAAGGCAAAGCAAGGCAACGTAAGCAAGGCTATGGCAAGGTGAACCAAGGCTAAGGCACGACAACGCACGGCTAGGCAGTGCACGGCTAGGCAAGGATCGAGTAACCGAAGGCAAGGAAGGCAAGGGAAAGCAAGGGAAGGCAAGTGTAACAAAAGGCACGGCACGGCAAGGGGAAACAAGGCGAAGGGACGGCAACGCACGGCTAGGCAATGCACGGCCAGGGAAGGAAAGGGTAACGCAAGGCAAGGCACGGTGAGGCAAGGCAAGGCTAATGCACGACAACGCAGGGCTAGGCAATGCACGGCAAGGCAAGGAAAGGGTAACGCAAGGGAAGGCACGGTCAGACGAGGCAAGGCTAAGGCACGACAACGCAAGGCTAGGCAATGCACGGACGGCAAGCAAAGAGGAACGGAAGGCAAGGAAGGCAAGGGAAAGCAAGGCAAGGCAAGGGTAACGGAAGGAAACGCACGGCAAGGGGAAACAAGTCTAAGGCACGACAACGCACGGCTAGGCAATGCACGGCAAGGCAAGGAAACGGTAACGCAAGGCAAGGCACGGTGAGGCAATGCAAGGCTAATGCACGACAACGCACGGCTAGGCAATGCACGGCAAGGCAAGGAAGGGGTAACGCAAGGGAAGGCACGGTCAGACGAGGCAAGGCTAAGGCACGACAACGCAAGGCTAGGCAATGCCCGGAAGGCAAGCAAAGAGTAACGGAAGGCAAGGAAGGCAAGGGAAAGCAAGGCAAGGTAAGGGTAAGGGAAGGAACGGCACGGCAACGGGAAACCAGGCTAAGGCACGACAACGCACGGCTAGGCAATGCACGGCAAGGCAAGGAAAGGCTAACGCAAGGCAAGGCACGGTGAGGCAAGGCAAGGCTAATGCACGACAACGCACGGCTAGGCAGTGCACGGCTAGGCAGGGAAAGAGTAACGGAAGGAAAGGAAGGCAAGGCAAAGCAAGGCAAGGCAAGTGTAACAAAAGGCACGGCACGGCAAGGGGAAACAAGGCGAAGGGACGGCAACGCACGGCTAGGCAATGCACGGCCAGGCAAGGAAAGGGTAACGCAAGGCAAGGCACGGTGAGGCAAGGCAAGGCTAATGCACGACAATACAAGGCTAGGCAATGCACGGAAGGCAAGCAAAGAGTAACGGAAGGCAAGGAATGCAAGGCAAAGCAAGGCAACGCAAGCAAGGCTATGGCAAGGTGAAAAAAGGCCAAGTCACGACAACGCAAGGCTAGGCAATGCACGGAAGGCAAGCAAAGAGTAACGGAAGGCAAGGAAGGCAAGGCAAAGCAAGGCAACGTAAGCAAGGCTATGGCAAGGTGAAACAAGGCTAAGGCACGACAACGCACGGCTAGGCAGTGCACGGCTAGGCAAGGATCGAGTAACCGAAGGCAAGGAAGGCAAGGGAAAGCAAGGGAAGGCAAGAGTAACGGAAGGCACGGCACTGCAAGGGGAAACAAGTCTTAGGCACGACAATGCACAGCTAGGGAATCCACGGATAGGGAAGGAAAGGGTAACGCAAGGCAAGGCACGGTGAGGCAAGGCAAGGCTAATGCACGACAACGCAGGGCTAGGCAATGCACGGCAAGGCAAGGAAAGTGTAACGCAAGGGAAGGCACGGTCACACGAGGCAAGGCTAAGGCACGACAACGCAAGGCTAGGCAATGCACGGACGGCAAGCAAAGAGGAACGGAAGGCAAGGAAGGCAAGGGAAAGCAAGGCAAGGCAAGGGTAACAGAAGGAACGGCTCGGCAAGGGGAAACAAGGCTAAGGGACGGCAACGCACGGCTAGGCAATGCATGGCCAGCCAAGGAAAGGGTAACGCAAGGCAAGGCACGGACAGGCAAGGCAAGGCTAATGCACGACAACGCAAGGCTAGACAGTGCACGGTAAGGCAAGGAAAGAGAAACGGAAGGAAAGGAAGGCAAGGCAAATCCAGGCAAGGCAAGTGTAACAAAAGGCACGGCACGGCAAGGGGAAACAAGGCTAAGGCACGACAACGCACGGCTAGGCAATGCACGGCAAGGCAAGGAAAGGGTAACGCAAGGCAAGGCACGGTGAGGCAAGGCAAGGCTAAGGGACGGCAACGCACGGCTAGGCAATGCACGGCAAGGCAAGGAAAGGCTAACGCAAGGCAAGGCACGGTCAAGCGAGGCAAGGCTAAGGCACGACAACGCACGTCTAGGCAATGCACGGCAACGCAAGGAAAGGGTAACGGAAGGCAAGGAACTGTGAGGCGAGGCAAGGCTAAGGCACGACAACGCAAGGCTAAGCAATGCACGGAAGGTAAGCAAAGAGAAACGTAAGGCAAGGAAAGCAAGGGAAAGCAAGGCAAGGTAAGGGTAAGGGAAGGAACGGCATGGCAACGGGAAACCAGGCTAAGGCACGACAACCCACGGCTAGGCAATGCACGGCAAGGCAAGGAAAGGCTAACGCAAGGCAAGTCACGGTGAGGCAAGGCAAGGCTAATGCACGACAACGCACGGCTAGGCAGTGCACGGCTAGGCAGGGAAAGAGTAACGGAAGGAAAGGAAGGCAAGGCAAAGCAAGGCAAGGCAAGTGTAACAAAAGGCACGGCACGGCAAGGGGAAACAAGGCGAAGGGACGGCAACGCACGGCTAGGCAATGCACGGCCAGGCAAGGAAAGGGTAACGCAATTCAAGGCACGGTGAGGCAAGGCAAGGCTAATGCACGACAATACAAGGCTAGGCAATGCACGGAAGGCAAGCAAAGAGTAACGGAAGGCAAGGAATGCAAGGCAAAGCAAGGCAACGCAAGCAAGGCTATGGCAAGGTGAAAAAAGTCTAAGTCACGACAACGCAAGGCTAGGCAATGCACGGAAGGCAAGCAAAGAGTAACGGAAGGCAAGGAAGGCAAGGCAAAGCAAGGCAACGTAAGCAAGGCTATGGCAAGGTGAAACAAGGCTAAGGCACGACAACGCACGGCTAGGCAATGCACGGCCAGCCAAGGAAAGGGTAACGCAAGGCATGGCACGGTCAGGCAAGGCAAGGCTAATGCACGACAACGCAAGGCTAGGCAGTGCACGGCAAGGCAAGGAAAGGCTAACGCAAGGCAAGGCACGGTCAGGCGAGGCAAGGCTAAGGCACGACAACGCAAGGCTAGGCAATGCACGGAAGGCAAGCAAAGAGTAACGTATGGCAAGGAAGGCAAGGGAAAGCAAGGCAAGGCAAGGGTAACGGAAGGAACGGCACGGCAAGGGGAAACAAGGCTAAGGCACGACAGCGCACGGCTAGGCAATGCACGGCAAGGCAAGGAAAGGGTAACGCAAGGGAAGGCACGGTCAGACGAGGCAAGGCTAAGGCACGACAACGCAAGGCTAGGCAATGCACGGAACGCAAGCAAAGAGTAACGGAAGGCAAGGAAGGCAAGGGAAAGCAAGGCAAGGCAAGGGTAACAGAAAGAACGGCTCGGCAAGGGGAAACAAGGCTAAGGGACGGCAACGCACGGCTAGGCAATGCACGGCCAGCCAAGGAAAGGGTAACGCAAGGCAAGGCACGGTCAGGGAAGGCAAGGCTAATGCACGACAACGCAAGGCTAGGCAGTGCACGGTAAAGCAAGGAAAGAGTAACGGAAGGAAAGGAAGGCAAGGCAAAGCAAGGCAAGGGAAGTGTAACAAAAGGCACGGCACGGCAAGGGGAAACAAGGCGAAGGGACGGCAACGCACGGCTAGGCAATGCACGGCCAGGCAAGGAAAGGGTAACGCAAGGCAAGGCACGGTGAGGCAAGGCAAGGCTAATGCACGACAATACAAGGCTAGGCAATGCACGGAAGGCAAGCAAAGAGTAACGGAAGGCAAGGAATGCAAGGCAAAGCAAGGCAACGCAAGCAAGGCTATGGCAAGGTGAAAAAAGGCTAAGTCACGACAACGCAAGGCTAGGCAATGCACGGAAGGCAAGCAAAGAGTAACGGAAGGCAAGGAAGGCAAGGCAAAGCAAGGCAACGTAAGCAAGGCTATGGCAAGGTGAACCAAGTCTAAGGCACGACAACGCACGGCTAGGCAGTGCACGGCTAGGCAAGGATCGAGTAACCGAAGGCAAGGAAGGCAAGGGAAAGCAAGGGAAGGCAAGAGTAACGGAAGGCACGGCACTGCAAGGGGAAACAAGTCTTAGGCACGACAACGCACAGCTAGGGAATCCACGGATAGGGAAGGAAAGGGTAACGCAAGGCAAGGCACGGTGAGGCAAGGCAAGGCTAATGCACGACAACGCAGGGCTAAGCAATGCACGGCAAGGCAAGGAAAGGGTAACGCAATGGAAGGCACGGTCACACGAGGCAAGGCTAAGGCACGACAACGCAAGGCTAGGCAATGCACGGACGGCAAGCAAAGAGGAACGGAAGGCAAGGAAGGCAAGGGAAAGCAAGGCAAGGCAAGGGTAACGGAAGGAAACGCACGGCAAGGGGAAAAAAGTCTAAGGCACGACAACGCACGGCTTCACAATGCACGGCAAGGCAAGGAAAGGGTAACGCAAGGCAAGGCACGGTCAGGCAAGGCAAGGCTAATGCACGACAACGCAAGGCTAGACAGTGCACGGTAAGGCAAGGAAAGAGAAACGGAAGGAAAGGAAGGCAAGGCAAATCCAGGGAAGGCAAGTGTAACAAAAGGCACGGCACGGCAAGGGGAAACAAGGCTAAGGCACGACAACGCACGGCTAGGCAATGCACGGCAAGGCAAGGAAAGGGTAACGCAAGGCAAGGCACGGTGAGGCAAGGCAAGGCTAAGGGACGGCAACGCACGGCTAGGCAATGCACGGCAAGGCAAGGAAAGGCTAACGCAAGGCAAGGCACGGTCAAGCGAGGCAAGGCTAAGGCACGACAACGCAAGGCTAGGCAATGCACGGAAGGCAAGCAAAGAGTAACGGAAGGCAAGGAAGGCAAGGCAAAGCAAGGCAACGCAAGCAAGGCTATGGCAAGGTGAAAAAAGGCTAACGCACCACAACGCAAGGTTACGCAATGCACGGAAGGCAAGCAAAGAGTAACGGAAGGCAAGGAAGGCCAGGGAAAGCAAGGCAAGGCAAGGGTAACGAAAGGAAAGGCACGGCAAGGGGAAACAAGGCTAAGGCACGACAACGCACGGCTAGGCAATGAACGGCAAGGCAAGGAATGGGTAACGTAAGGCAAGGCACGGTAAGGCAAGGCAAGGCTAATGCACGACAACGCAGGGCTAGGCAATGCACGGCAAGGCAAGGAAAGGGTAACGCAAGGGAAGGCACGGTCAGACGAGGCAAGGCTAAGGCACGACAACGCAAGTCTAGGCAATGCACGGAAGGCAAGCAAAGAGTAACGGATGGCAAGGAAGGCAAGGGAAAGCAAGGCAAGGCAAGGGTAACGGAAGGAAACGCACGGCAAGGGGAAACAAGGCTAAGGCACGACAACGCACGGCTAGGCAATGCACGGCAAGGCAAGGAAAGGGTAACGCAAGGCAAGGCACGGTGAGGCAAGGCAAGGCTAATGCACGACAACGCACGGCTAGGCAATGCACGACAAGGCAAGGAAAGGGTAACGCAAGGGAAGGAACGGTCAGACGAGGCAAGGCTAAGGCACGACAACGCAAGGCTAGGCAATGCACGGAAGGCAAGCAAAGAGTAACGGAAGGCAAGGAAGGCAAGGGAAAGCAAGGCAAGGCAAGGGTAACAGAAAGAACGGCTCGGCAAGGGGAAACAAGGCTAAGGGACGGCAACGCACGGCTAGGCAATGCACGGCCAGCCAAGGAAAGGGTAACGCAAGGCAAGGCACGGTCAGGTGAGGCAAGGCTAATGCACGACAACGCAAGTCTAGACAGTGCACGGTAAGGCAAGGAAAGAGTAACGGAAGGAAAGGAAGGCAAGGCAAATCCAGGCAAGGCAAGTGTCACAAAAGGCACGGCAAAGCAAGGGGAAAAAAAGCTAAGGCACGACAACGCACGGCTAGGCAATGCACGGCAAGGCAAGGAAAGGCTAACGCAAGGCAAGGCACGGTGAGGCAAGGCAAGGCTAATGCACGACAACGCACTGCTAGGCAATGCACGGCAAGGCAAGGAAAGGGTAACGCCAGGGAAGGTACGGTCAGGCGAGGCAAGGCTAAGGAACGACAACGCAAGGCTAGACAATGCACGGAAGGCAAGCAAAGAGTAACGGAAGGCAAGGAATGCAAGGCAAAGCAAGGCAACGCAAGCAAGGCTATGGCAAGGTGAAAAAAGTCTAAAGCACGACAACGCAAGTCTACGCAATGCACGGAAGGCAAGCAAAGAGTAACGGAAGGCAAGTAAGGCCAGGGAAAGCAAGGCAAGGCAAGGGTAACGGAAGGAATGGCACGGCAAGGGGAATCAAGGCTAAGGCACGACAACGCAAGGCTAGGCAATGCACAGCAAGGCAAGGAAAGGGTAACGCAACGCAAGGCACGGTCAGGCAAGGCAAGGCTAATGCACGACAACGCAAGGCTAGGTAGTGCACGGTAAGGCAAGGAAAGAGTAACGGAAGGAAAGGAAGGCAAGGCAAATCCAGGCAAGGCAAGTGTAACAAAAGGCACGGCACAGCAAGGGGAAACAAGGCTAAGGCACGACAACGCACGGCTAGGCAATGCACTGCAAGGCAAGGAAAGGCTGACGCAAGGCAAGGCACGGTGAGGCAAGGCAAGGCTAATGCACGACAACGCACTGCTAGGCAATGCACGGCAAGGCAAGGAAAGGGTAACGCCAGGGAAGGCACGGTCAGGCGAGGCAAGGCTAAGGAACGACAACGCAAGGCTAGACAATGCACGGAAGGCAAGCAAAGAGTAACGGAAGGCAAGGAATGCAAGGCAAAGCAAGGCAACGCAAGCAAGGCTATGGCAAGGTGAAAAAAGTCTAAAGCACGACAACGCAAGTCTACGCAATGCACGGAAGGCAAGCAAAGAGTAACGGAAGGCAAGTAAGGCCAGGGAAAGCAAGGCAAGGCAAGGGTAACGGAAGGAAAGGCACGGCAAGGGGAAACAAGGCTAAGGCACGACAACGCACGGCTAGGCAATGCACGGCAAGGCAAGGAAAGGGTAACGCAAGGCAAGGCACGGTGAGGCAAGGCAAGGCTAATGCACGACAACGCAGGGATAGGCAATGCACGGCAAGGCAAGGAAAGGGTAACGCAAGGGAAGGCACGGTCAGACGAGGCATGGCTAAGGCACGACAACGCAAGGCTAGGCAATGCCCGGAAGGCAAGCAAAGAGTAACGGAAGGCAAGGAAGGCAAGGGAAAGCAAGGCAAGGCAAGGGTAACGGAAGGAAACGCACGGCAAGGGGAAACAAGGCTAAGGCACGACAACGCACGGCTAGGCAATGCACGGCAAGGCAAGGAAAGGGTAACGCAAGGCAAGGCACGGTGAGGCAAGGTAAGGCTAATGCACGACAACGCACGGCTAGGCAATGCACGGCAAGGCAAGGAAAGGGTAATCAAGGGAAGGCACGGTCAGACGAGGCAGGACTAAGGCACGACAACGCAAGGCTAGGCAATGCACGGAAGGCAAGCAAAGAGTAACGGAAGGCAAGGAAGGCAAGGGAAAGCAAGGCAAGGCAAGGGTAACAGAAGGAACGGCTCTGCAAGGGGAAACAAGGTTAAGGTACGGCAACGCACGGCTAGGCAATGCACGACCAGCCAAGGAAAGGGTAACGCAAGGCAAGGCACGGTCAGGCAAGGCAAGGCTAATGCACGACAACGCAAGGCCAGGCAGTGCACGGTAAGGCAAGGAAAGAGTAACGGAAGGAAAGGAAGGCAAGGCAAATCCAGGCAAGGCAAGTGTAACAAAAGGCACGGCACGTCAAGGGGAAACAAGGCTAAGGCACGACAACGCACGGCTAGGCAATGCACGGCAAAGCAAGGAAAGGCTAACGCAAGGCAAGGCACGGTCAGGCGAGGCAAGGCTAAGGCACGACAACGCAAGGCTAGGCAATGCACGGAAAACAAGCAAAGAGTAACGGAAGGCAAGGAAGGCAAGGGAAAGCAAGGCAAGGCAAGGGTAACGGAAGGAACGGCACGGCTAGGGGAAACAAGGCTAAGGCACGACAACGCAGGACTAGGCAATGCACGGCAAGGCAAGATAAGGGTAACGCAAGGCAAGGCACTGTCAGGCCAGGGAAGGCTAATGCACGACAACGCAAGGCTAGGCAGTGGACGGCTAGGCAGGGAAAGAGTAAGGGAAGGAAAGGAAGGCAAGGCAAAGCAAGGCAAGGCAAGTGTAACAAAAGGCACGGCACGGCAAGGGGAAACAAGGCGAAGGGACGGCAACGCACGGCTAGGCAATGCACGGCCAGGCAAGGAAAGGGTAACGCAAGGCAAGGCACGGTGAGGCAAGGCAAGGCTAATGCACGACAATACAAGGCTAGGCAATGCACGGAAGGCAAGCAAAGAGTAACGGAAGGCAAGGAATGCAAGGCAAAGCAAGGCAACGCAAGCAAGGCTATGGCAAGGTGAAAAAAGGCTAAGTCACGACAACGCAAGGCTAGGCAATGCACGGAAGGCAAGCAAAGAGTAACGGAAGGCAAGGAAGGCAAGGCAAAGCAAGGCAACGTAAGCAAGGCTATGGCAAGGTGAACCAAGGCTAAGGCACGACAACGCACGGCTAGGCAGTGCACGGCTAGGCAAGGATCGAGTAACCGAAGGCAAGGAAGGCAAGGGAAAGCAAGGGAAGGCAAGAGTAACGGAAGGCACGGCACTGCAAGGGGAAACAAGTCTTAGGCACGACAACGCACAGCTAGGGAATCCACGGATAGGGAAGGAAAGGGTAACGCAAGGCAAGGCACGGTGAGGCAAGGCAAGGCTAATGCACGACAACGCAGGGCTAGGAAATGCACGGCAAGGCAAGGAAAGGGTAACGCAAGGGAAGGCACGGTCAGACGAGGCAAGGCTAAGGCACGACAACGCAAGGCTAGGCAATGCACGGACGGCAAGCAAAGAGTAACGGAAGGCAAGGAAGGCAAGGGAAAGCAAGGCAAGGCAAGGGTAACGGAAGGAAATGCACGGCAAGGGGAAACAAGTCTAAGGAACGACAACGCAGTGCTAGGCAGTGCAGGGCAAGGCAAGGAAAGGGTAACGCAAGGAAAGGCACGGTGAGGCAATGCAAGGCTAATGCACGACAACGCACGGCTAGGCAATGCACGGCAAGGCAAGGAAAGGGTAACGCAAGGGAAGGCACGGTCAGACGAGGCAAGGCTAAGGCACGACAACGCAAGGCTAGGCAATGCCCGGAAGGCAAGCAAAGAGTAACGGAAGGCAAGGAAGGCAAGGGAAAGCAAGGCAAGGTAAGGGTAAGGGAAGGAACGGCACGGCAACGGGAAACCAGGCTAAGGCACGACAACGCACGGCTAGGCAATGCACGGCAAGGCAAGGAAAGGCTAACGCAAGGCAAGGCACGGTGAGGCAAGGCAAGGCTAATGCACGACAACGCACGGCTAGGCAGTGCACGGCTAGGCAGGGAAAGAGTAACGGAAGGAAAGGAAGGCAAGGCAAAGCAAGGCAAGGCAAGTGTAACAAAAGGCACGGCACGGCAAGGGGAAACAAGGCGAAGGGACGGCAACGCACGGCTAGGCAATGCACAGCCAGGCAAGGAAAGGGTAACGCAAGGCAAGGCACGGTGAGGCAAGGCAAGGCTAATGCACGACAATACAAGGCTAATGCACGGAAGGCAAGCAAAGAGTAACGGAAGGCAAGGAATGCAAGGCAAAGCAAGGCAACGCAAGCAAGGCTATGGCAAGGTGAAAAAAGGCCAAGTCACGACAACGCAAGGCTAGGCAATGCACGGAAGGCAAGCAAAGAGTAACGGAAGGCAAGGAAGGCAAGGCAAAGCAAGGCAACGTAAGCAAGTCTATGGCAAGGTGAAACAAGGCTAAGGCACGACAACGCACGGCTAGGCAGTGCACGGCTAGGCAAGGATCGAGTAACCGAAGGCAAGGAAGGCAAGGGAAAGCAAGGGAAGGCAAGAGTAACGGAAGGCACGGCACTGCAAGGGGAAACAAGTCTTAGGCACGACAATGCACAGCTAGGGAATCCACGGATAGGGAAGGAAAGGGTAACGCAAGGCAAGGCACGGTGAGGCAAGGCAAGGCTAATGCACGACAACGCAGGGCTAGGCAATGCACGGCAAGGCAAGGAAAGGGTAACGCAAGGGAAGGCACGGTCACACGAGGCAAGGCTAAGGCACGACAACGCAAGGCTAGGCAATGCACGGACGGCAAGCAAAGAGGAACGGAAGGCAAGGAAGGCAAGGGAAAGCAAGGCAAGGCAAGGGTAACGGAAGGAAACGCACGGCAAGGGGAAACAAGGCTAAGGCACGACAACGCACGGCTAGGCAATGCACGGCAAGGCAAGGAAAGGGTAACGCAAGGCAAGGCGCGGTGAGGCAAGGCAAGGCTAATGCACGACAACGCACGGCTAGGCAATGCACGGCAAGGCAAGGAAAGGGTAATCAAGGGAAGGCACGGTCAGACGAGGCAGGACTAAGGCACGACAACGCAAGGCTAGGCAATGCACGGAAGGCAAGCAAAGAGTAACGGAAGGCAAGGAAGGCAAGGGAAAGCAAGGCAAGGCAAGGGTAACAGAAGGAACGGCTCTGCAAGGGGAAACAAGGTTAAGGTACGGCAACGCACGGCTAGGCAATGCACGACCAGCCAAGGAAAGGGTAACGCAAGGCAAGGCACGGTCAGGCAAGGCAAGGCTAATGCACGACAACGCAAGGCTAGGCAGTGCACGGTAAGGCAAGGAAAGAGAAACCTAAGGAAAGGAAGGCAAGGCAAATCCAGGCAAGGCAAGTGTAACAAAAGGCACGGCACGGCAAGGGGAAACAAGGCTAAGGCACGACAACGCACGGCTAGGCAATGCACGGCAAGGCAAGGAAAGGGTAACGCAAGGCAAGGCACGGTGAGGCAAGGCAAGGCTAAGGCACGGCAACGCAAGGCTAGGCAATGCACGGCAAAGGCAAGAGCAAAGAGTAACGGAAGGCAAGGAAGGCAAGGGAAAGCAAGGCAAGGCAAGGGTAACGGAAGGAACGGCACGGCTAGGCAATGCACGGCAAGGCAAGGAAAGGGTAACGCAAGGCAAGGCACGGTGAGGCGAGGCAAGGCTAAGGCACGACAACGCAAGGCTAGGCAATGCACGGAAGGTAAGCAAAGAGAAACGTAAGGCAAGGAAAGCAAGGGAAAGCAACGCAAGGTAAGGGTAAGGGAAGGAACGGCATGGCAACGGGAAACCAGGCGAAGGGACGGCAACGCACGGCTAGGCAATGCACGGCCAGGGAAGGAAAGGGTAACGCAAGGCAAGACACGGTGAGGCAAGGCAAGGCTAATGCACGACAACGCAAGGCTAGGCAGTGGACGGCTAGGCAGGGAAAGAGTAAGGGAAGGAAAGGAAGGCAAGGCAAAGCAAGGCAAGGCAAGTGTAACAAAAGGCACGGCACGGCAAGGGGAAACAAGGCGAAGGGACGGCAACGCACGGCTAGGCAATGCATGGCCAGCCAAGGAAAGGGTAACGCAAGGCAAGGCACGGTCAGGCAAGGGAAAGCTAATGCACGACAACGCAAGGCTAAACAGTGCACGGAAGGCAAGCAAAGAGTAACGGAAGGCAAGGAATGCAAGGCAAAGCAAGGCAACGCAAGCAAGGCTATGGCAAGGTGAAAAAAGGCTAAGTCACGACAACGCAAGGCTAGGCAATGCACGGAAGGCAAGCAAAGAGTAACGGAAGGCAAGGAAGGCAAGGCAAAGCAAGGCAACGTAAGCAAGGCTATGGCAAGGGAAACAAGGCTAAGGCACGACAACGCACGGCTAGGCAATGCACGGCCAGCCAAGGAAAGGGTAACGCAAGGCATGGCACGGTCAGGCAAGGCAAGGCTAATGCACGACAACGCAAGGCTAGGCAATGCACGGCAAGGCAAGGAAAGGCTAACGCAAGGCAAGGCACGGTCAGGCGAGGCAAGGCTAAGGCACGACAACGCAAGGCTAGGCAATGCATGGAAGGCAAGCAAAGAGTAACGTATGGCAAGGAAGGCAAGGGAAAGCAAGGCAAGGCAAGGGTAACGGAAGGAACGGCACGGCAAGGGGAAACAAGGCTAAGGCACGACAGCGCACGGCTAGGCAATGCACGGCAAGGCAAGGAAAGGGTAACGCAAGGCAAGGAACTGTCAGGCGAGGCAAGGCTAAGGCACGACAACGCAAGGCTAGGCAATGCACGCAAGGTAAGCAAAGAGAAACGTAAGGCAAGGAAAGCAAGGGAAAGCAAGGCAAGGTAAGGGTAAGGGAAGGAACGGCACGGCAAGGGGAAACCAGGCTAAGGCACGACAGCGCACGGCTAGGCAATGCACGGCAACGCAAGGAAAGGGTAACGCAAGGCAAGGAACTGTCAGACGAGGCAAGGCTAAGGCACGACAACGCAAGGCTAGGCAATGCACGGAAGGCAAGCAAAGAGTAACGGAAGGCAAGGAAGGCAAGGGAAAGCAAGGCAAGGCAAGGGTAACAGAAAGAACGGCTCGGCAAGGGGAAACAAGGCTAAGGGACGGCAACGCACGGCTAGGCAATGCACGGCCAGCCAAGGAAAGGGTAACGCAAGGCAAGGCACGGTCAGGGAAGGCAAGGCTAATGCACGACAACGCAAGGCTAGGCAGTGCACGGTAAAGCAAGGAAAGAGTAACGGAAGGAAAGGAAGGCAAGGCAAAGCAAGGCAAGGGAAGTGTAACAAAAGGCACGGCACGGCAAGGGGAAACAAGGCGAAGGGACGGCAACGCACGGCTAGGCAATGCACGGCCAGGCAAGGAAAGGGTAACGCAAGGCAAGGCACGGTGAGGCAAGGCAAGGCTAATGCACGACAATACAAGGCTAGGCAATGCACGGCAAGGCAAGCAAAGAGTAACAGAAGGCAAGGAATGCAAGGCAAAGCAAGGCAACGCAAGCAAGGCTATGGCAAGCTGAAAAAAGGCTAAGTCACGACAACGCAAGGCTAGGCAATGCACGGAAGGCAAGCAAAGAGTAACGGAAGGCAAGGAATGCAAGGCAAAGCAAGGCAACGTAAGCAAGGCTATGGCAAGGTGAACCAAGTCTAAGGCACGACAACGCAAGGCTAGGCAATGCACGGAAGGCAAGGAAAGAGTAACGGAAGGCAAGGAAGGCAAGGGAAAGCAAGGCAAGGCAAGGGTAACGGAAGGAACGGCACGGCAAGGGGAAACAAGTCTTAGGCACGACAACGCACAGCTAGGCAATGCACGGCAAGGCAAGGAAAGGGTAACGCAAGGCAAGGCACGGTGAGGCAAGGCAAGGCTAATGCACGACAACGCACGGCTAGGCAATGCACGGCAAGGCAAGGAAAGGTTAACGCAAGGGAAGGCACGGTCAGACGAGGCAAGGCTAAGGCACGACAACGCAAGGCTAGGCAATGCACGGAAGGCAAGCAAAGAGTAACGGAAGGCAAGGAAGGCAAGGGAAAGCAAGGCAAGGCAAGGGTAACAGAAGGAACGGCTCGGCAAGGGGAAACAAGGCTAAGGGACGGCAACGCACGGCTAGGCAATGCACGGCCAGCCAAGGAAAGGGTAACGCAAGGCAAGGCACGGTCAGGCAAGGCAAGGCTAATGCACGACAACGCACGGCTAGGCAATGAACGGCAAGGCAAGGAAAGGGTAACGCAAGGCAAGGCACGGCAAATCAGGCGAGGCAAGGCTAAGGCACGACAACGCAAGGCTAGGCAATGCGGCGGAAGGCAAGCAAAGAGTAAGGCACGACAACGCGGCTAGGCAATGCACGGCAAGGCAAGAAAGGTAACGCAAGGCAAGGCTATAGGCAAGGTGAAAGAAGGCTAAGGCACGACAACGCACGGCTAGGCAATGCACGGCAAGGCAAGGAAAGGGTAACGCAAGGCAAGGCACGGTCAGGCGAGGCAAGGCTAAGGAACGACAACGCAAGGCTAGACAATGCACGGAAGGCAAGCAAAGAGTAACGGAAGGCAAGGAATGCAAGGCAAAGCAAGGCAACGCACGCAAGGATATGGCAAGTTGAAAAAAGGCTAAAGCACGACAACGCAAGGCTACGCAATGCACGGAAGGCAAGCAAAGAGTAACGGAAGGCAAGGACGGCAAGGGAAAGCAAGGCAAGGCAAGGGTAACGGAAGGAAACGGCACGGCAAGGGGAAACAAGGCTAAGGCACGACAACGCACGGCTAGGCAATGCACGGCAAGGCAAGGAAAGGGTAACGCAAGGCAAGGCACGGTGAGGCAAGGCAAGGCTAATGCACGACAACGCACGGATAGGCAATGCACGGCAAGGCAAGGAAAGGGTAACGCAAGGGAAGGCACGGTCAGACGAGGCAAGGCTAAGGCACGACAACGCAAGGCTAGGCAATGCACGGAAGGCAAGCAAAGAGTAACGGAAGGCATGGAAGGCAAGGGAAAGCAAGCACGGCAAGGGTAACGGAAGGAAACGAACAGCAAGGGGAAACAAGGCTAAGGCACGACAACGCACGGCTAGGCAATGCACGGCAAGGCAAGGAAAGGGTAACGCAAGGCAAGGCACGGTGAGGCAAGGCAAGGCTAATGCACGACAACGCACGGCTAGGCAATGCACGGCAAGGCAAGGAAAGGGTAACGCAAGGGAAGGCACGGTCAGAGGAGGCAAGTCTTAGGCACGACAACGCAAGGCTAGGCAATGAACGGAAGGCAAGCAAAGAGTAACGGTAGGCAAGGAAGGCAAGGGAAAGCAAGGCAAGGCAAGGGTAACGGAAGGAAACGCACGGCAAGGGGAAACAAGGCTAAGGCACGACAACGCACGGCTAGGCAATGCACGGCAAGGCAAGGAAAGGGTAACGCAAGGCAAGGCACGGTGAGGCAAGGCAAGTCTAATGCACGACAACGCAGGGCTAGGCAATGCACGGCAAGGCAAGGAAAGGGTAACGCAAGGCAAGGCACTGTCAGGCGAGGCAAGGCTAAGGCACGACAAAGCAAGGCTAGGAAATGCACGGAAGGTAAGCAAAGAGTAACGGAAGCCAAGGAAAGCAAGGGAAAGCAAGGCAAGGTAAGGGTAAAGCCAGGCAAGGCACGGTTAGGCAAGGTAAGGCTAATGCACGACAACGCAAGGCTAGGCAGTGCACGGTAAGGCAAGGAAAGAGTAACGGAAGGCAAGGAACGCAAGGGAAAGCAAGGCAAGGCAAGGGTAACGCAAGGCACGGCACCGCAAGGGGAAACAAGGCTAAGGCACTACAACGCACAGCTAGGGAATCCACGGATAAGGAATGAAAGGGTTACGCAAGGCAAGGCACGGTGAGGCAAGGCAAGGCTAATGCACGACAACGCACTTCTAGGCAATGCACGGCAAGGCAAGGAAAGGCTAACGCAAGGCAAGGCACGGTCAGGCGAGGCAAGGCTAAGGCACGACAACGCAAGGCTAGGCAATGCACGGAAGGCAAGCAAAGAGTAACGGAAGGCAAGGAAGGGAAGGGAAAGCAAGGCAAGGCAAGGGTAACGGAAGTAACTGCACGGCAAGGGGAAACAAGGCTAAGGCACGACAACGCACGGCTAGGCGATGCACGGAAATGCAAGGAAAGGGTAACGCAAGGCAAGGCACGGTTGGGCAAGGCAAGGCTAATGCACGACAACGAACGGCTAGTCAATGCACGACAAGGCAAGGAAAGAGTAACGGAAGGCAAGGAAGGCAAGGCAAAGCAAGGCAACGCAAGCAAAGCTATGGCAAGGTGAAACAAGGCTAAGGCACGACAACGCACCGTTAGGCAATGCACGGAAATGCAAGGAAAGGGTAACGCAAGGGAAGGCACGGTCAGACGAGGCAAGGCTAAGGCACGACAACGCAAGGCTAGGCAATGCACGGTGAGGGAAGGAAAGAGTAACGGAAGGAAAGGAAGGGAAGACAAATCCAGGCAAGGCAAGTGTAACAAAATGCACGGCACGGGAAGGGGAATCAAGGCTAAGGCACGACAACGCACGGCTAGGCAATGCACGGCAAGGCAAGGAAAGGGTAACGCAAGGCAAGGCACGGTGAGGCAAGGTAAGGCTAATGCACGACAACGCACGGCTAGGCAATGCACGGCAAGGCAAGGAAAGGGTAACCAAGGGAAGGCACGGTCAGACGAGGCAGGACTAAGGCACGACAACGCAAGGCTAGGCAATGCACGGAAGGCAAGCAAAGAGTAACGGAAGGCAAGGAAGGCAAGGGAAAGCAAGGCAAGGCAAGGGTAACAGAAGGAACGGCTCTGCAAGGGGAAACAAGGCTAAGGTACGGCAACGCACGGCTAGGCAATGCACGACCAGCCAAGGAAAGGGTAACGCAAGGCAAGGCACGGTCAGGCAAGGCAAGGCTAATGCACGACAACGCAAGGCCAGGCAGTGCACGGTAAGGCAAGGAAAGAGTAACGGAAGGAAAGGAAGGCAAGGCAAATCCAGGCAAGGCAAGTGTAACAAAAGGCACGGCACGTCAAGGGGAAACAAGGCTAAGGCACGACAACGCACGGCTAGGCTATGCACGGCAAAGCAAGGAAAGGCTAACGCAAGGCAAGGCACGGTCAGGCGAGGCAAGGCTAAGGCACGACAACGCAAGGCTAGGCAATGCACGGACAACAAGCAAAGAGTAACGGAAGGCAAGGAAGGCAAGGGAAAGCAAGGCAAGGCAAGGGTAACGGAAGGAACGGCACGGCTAGGGGAAACAAGGCTAAGGCACGACAACGCAGGACTAGGCAATGCACGGCAAGGCAAGGAAAGGGTAACGCAAGGCAAGGCACTGTCAGGCGAGGGAAGGCTAATGCACGACAACGCAAGGCTAGGCAGTGGACGGCTAGGCAGGGAAAGAGTAAGGGAAGGAAAGGAAGGCAAGGCAAAGCAAGGTAAGGCAAGTGTAACAAAAGGCACGGCACGGCAAGGGGAAACAAGGCGAAGGGACGGCAACGCACGGCTAGGCAATGCACGGCCAGGCAAGGAAAGGGTAACGCAAGGCAAGGCACGGTGAGGCAAGGCAAGGCTAATGCACGACAATACAAGGCTAGGCAATGCACGGAAGGCAAGCAAAGAGTAACGGAAGGCAAGGAATGCAAGGCAAAGCAAGGCAACGCAAGCAAGGCTATGGCAAGGTGAAAAAAGGCTAAGTCACGACAACGCAAGGCTAGGAAATGCACGGAAGGCAAGCAAAGAGTAACGGAAGGCAAGGAAGGCAAGGCAAAGCAAGGCAACGTAAGCAAGGCTATGGCAAGGTGAACCAAGGCTAAGGCACGACAACGCACGGCTAGGCAGTGCACGGCTAGGCAAGGATCGAGTAACCGAAGGCAAGGAAGGCAAGGGAAAGCAAGGGAAGGCAAGAGTAACGGAAGCCACGGCACTGCAAGGGGAAACAAGTCTTAGGAACGACAACGCACAGCTAGGGAATCCACGGATAGGGAAGCAAAGGGTAACGCAAGGCAAGGCACGGTGAGGCAAGGCAAGGCTAATGCACGACAACGCAGGGCTAGGCAATGCACGGCAAGGCAAGGAAAGGGTAACGCAAGGCAAGGCACGGTGAGGCAAGGCAAGGCTAATGCACGACAACGCACGGCTAGGCAATGCACGGCAAGGCAAGGAAAGGGTAACGTAAGGCAAGGCACGATGAGGCAAGGCAAGGCTAATGCACGACAACGCACGGCTAGGCAATGCACGGCAAGGCAAGGAAAGGGTAACGCAAGGCAAGGCACGGTCAGGCGAGGCAAGGCTAAGGAACGACAACGCAAGGCTAGACAATGCACGGAAGGCAAGCAAAGAGTAACGGAAGGCAAGGAATGCAAGGCAAAGCAAGGCAACGCAAGCAAGGCTATGGCAAGGTGAAAAAAGTCTAAAGGACGACAACGCAAGTCTACGCAATGCACGGAAGGCAAGCAAAGAGTAACGGAAGGCACGTAAGGCCAGGGAAAGCAAGGCAAGGCAAGGGTAACGGAAGGAAAGGCACGGCAAGCGGAAACAAGTCTAATGCACGACAAAGCACGGCTCGGCAATGCACGGCAAGGCAAGGAAAGTGTAACGCAAGGGAAGGCACGGTCAGACGAGGCAAGGCTAAGGCACGACAACGCAAGGCTAGGCAATGCACGGAAGGCAAGCAAAGAGGAACGGAAGGCAAGGAAGGCAAGGGGAAGCAAGGCAAGGCAAGGGTAACGGAAGGAAACGCACGGCAAGCGGAAACAAGTCTAATGCACGACAACGCACGGCTCGGCAATGCACGGCAAGGCAAGGAAAGGGTAACGCAAGGCAAGGCACGGTCAGGCGAGGCAAGGCTAAGGCACGACAACGCAAGGCTAGGCAATGCACGGAAGGCAAGCAAAGAGTAACGGAAGGCAAGGAAGGCAAGGGAAAGCACGGCAAGGCAAGGGTAACAGAAGGAACGGCTCGGCAAGGGGAAACAAGGCTAAAGGACGGCAACGCACGTCTAGGCAATGCACGGCCAGCCAAGGAAAGGTTAACGCAAGGCATGGCACGGTCAGGCAAGGCAAGGCTAATGCACGACAACGCACGGCTAGGCAATGCACGGCAAGGCAAGGAAAGGGTAACGCAAGGCAAGGCACGGTCAGGCGAGGCAAGGCTAAGGCACGACAACGCAAGGCTAGGCAATGCATGGCAAGGCAAGGAAAGGGTAACGCAAGTCAAGGCACGGTGAGGCAAGTCAAGGCTAATGCACGACAACGCACGGCTAGGCAATGCACGGCAAGGCAGGGAAAGGGTAACGCAAGGGAAGGCACGGTCAGACGAGGCAAGTCTAAGGCACGACAACGCAAGGCTAGGCAATGCACGGAAGGCAAGCAAAGAGTAACGGAAGGCAAGGAAGGCAAGGGAAAGCAAGGCAAGGCAAAGGTAACGGAAGGAACGGCACGGCAAGGGGAAGCAAGGCTAAGGCACCACAACGCAGGACTAGGCAATGCACGGCAAGGCAAGGAAAGGGTAACGCTAGGTAAGGCACTGTCAGGCGAGGGAAGGCTAATGCACGACAACGCAAGGCTAGGCAGTGCACGGCTAGGCAGGGAAAGAGTAACGGAAGGAAAGGAAGGCAAGGCAAAGCAAGGCAAGGCAAGTGTAACAAAAGGCACGACACGGCAAGGGGAAACAAGGCGAACGGACGGCAACGCACGGCTAGGCAATGCACGGCCAGGCAAGGAAAGGGTAACGCAAGGCAAGGCACGGTGAGGCAAGGCAAGGCTAATGCACTACAATACAAGGCTAGGCAATGCACGGAAGGCAAGTAAAGAGTAACGGAAGGCAAGGAATGCAAGGCAAAGCAAGGCAACGCAAGCAAGTCTATGGCAAGGTGAAAAAAGGCTAAGGCACGACAACGCAAGGCTACGCAATGCACGAAAGGCAAGCAAAGAGTAACGGAAGGCAAGGAAGGCAAGGGAAAGCAAGGCAAGGCAAGGGTAACGGAAGGAAAGGCACGGCAAGGGGAAACAAGGCTAAGGAACGACAACGCACGGCTAGGAAATGAACGGCAAGGCAAGGAAAGGGTAAGGCAAGGGAAGGCACGGTGAGGCAAGGCAAGTCTAATGCACGACAACGCAGGGCTAGGCAATGCACGGCAAGGCAAGGAAAGGGTAACGCAAGGGAAGGCACGGTCAGACGAGGCAAGGCTTAGGCACGACAACGCAAGGCTAGGCAATGAACGGAAGGCAAGCAAAGAGTAACGGTAGGCAAGGAAGGCAAGGGAAAGCAAGGCAAGGCAAGGGTAACGGAAGGAAACGCACGGCAAGGGGAAACACGGCTAAGGCACGACAACGCACGGCTAGGCAATGCACGGCAAGGCAAGGAAAGGGTAACGCAAGGCAAGGCACGGTGAGGCAAGGCAAGGCTAATGCACGACAACGCACTGCTAGGCAATGCACGGCCAGGCAAGGAAAGGGTAACGCAAGGCAAGGCACTGTCAGGCGAGGCAAGGCTAAGGCACGACAAAGCAAGGCTAGGAAATGCACGGAAGGTAAGCAAAGAGTAACGGAAACCAAGGAAAGCAAGGGAAAGCAAGGCAAGGTAAGGGTAAAGCCAGGCAAGGCACGGTTAGGCAAGGTAAGGCTCATGCACGACAACGCATGGCTAGGCAGTGCACGGTAAGGCAAGGAAAGAGTAACGGAAGGCAAGGAACGCAAGGGAAAGCAAGGCAAGACAAGGGTAACGCAAGGCACGGCACCGCAAGGGGAAACAAGGCTAAGGCACGACAACGCACAGCTAGGGAATCCACGGATAAGGAATGAAAGGGTTACGCAAGGCAAGGCACGGTGAGGCAAGGCAAGGCTAATGCACGACAACGCACTTCTAGGCAATGCACGGCAAGGCAAGGAAAGGCTAACGCAAGGCAAGGCACGGTCAGGCGAAGCAAGGCTAAGGCACGACAACGCAAGGCTAGGCAATGCACGGAAGGCAAGCAAAGAGTAACGGAAGGCAAGGAAGGGAAGGGAAAGCAAGGCAAGGCAAGGGTAACGGAAGTAACTGCACGGCAAGGGGAAACAAGGCTAAGGCACGACAACGCACGGCTAGGCGATGCACGGAAATGGAAGGAAAGGGTAACGCAAGGCAAGGCACGGTTGGGCAAGGCAAGGCTAATGCACGACAACGAACGGCTAGTCAATGCACGGCAAGGCAATGAAAGAGTAACGGAAGGCAAGGAAGGCAAGGCAAAGCAAGGCAACGCAAGCAAGGCTATGGCAAGGTGAAACAAGGCTAAGGCACGACAACGCACCGTTAGGCAATGCCCGAAAATGCAAGGAAAGGGTAACGGAAGTGAAGGCACGGTCAGACGAGGCAAGGCTAAGGCACGACAACGCAAGGCTAGGCAATGCACGGTGAGGCAAGGAAAGAGTAACGGAAGGAAAGGAAGGGAAGACAAATCCAGGCAAGGCAAGTGTAACAAAATGCACGGCACGGGAAGGGGAATCAAGGCTAAGGCACGACAACGCACGGCTAGGCAATGCACGGCAAGGCAAGGAAAGGTCAACGCAAGGCAAGGCACGGTGAGGCAAGGTAAGGCTAATGCACGACAACGCACGGCTAGGCAATGCACGGCAAGGCAAGGAAAGGGTAACCAAGGGA
Source organism: Macrotis lagotis (assembly GCF_037893015.1). NCBI lineage: Eukaryota > Metazoa > Chordata > Mammalia > Peramelemorphia > Peramelidae > Macrotis > Macrotis lagotis. Next base: position 451,930 of record NW_027421955.1, read on the forward strand.
AGGCACGGTCAGACGAGGCAGGACTAAGGCACGACAACGCAAGGCTAGGCAATGCACGGAAGGCAAGCAAAGAGTAACGGAAGGCAAGGAAGGCAAGGGAAAGCAAGGCAAGGCAAGGGTAACAGAAGGAACGGCTCTGCAAGGGGAAACAAGGCTAAGGTACGGCAACGCACGGCTAGGCAATGCACGACCAGCCAAGGAAAGGGTAACGCAAGGCAAAGCACGGTCAGGCAAGGCAAGGCTAATGCACGACAACGCAAGGCCAGGCAGTGCACGGTAAGGCAAGGAAAGAGTAACGGAAGGAAAGGAAGGCAAGGCAAATCCAGGCAAGGCAAGTGTAACAAAAGGCACGGCACGTCAAGGGGAAACAAGGCTAAGGCACGACAACGCACGGCTAGGCAATGCACGGCAAACCAAGGAAAGGCTAACGCAAGGCAAGGCACGGTCAGGCGAGGCAAGGCTAAGGCACGACAACGCAAGGCTAGGCAATGCACGGAAAACAAGCAAAGAGTAACGGAAGGCAAGGAAGGCAAGGGAAAGCAAGGCAAGGCAAGGGTAACGGAAGGAACGGCACGGCAAGGGGAAACAAGGCTAAGGCACGACAACGCAGGGCTAGGCAATGCACGGCAAGGCAAGGAAAGGGTAACGCAAGGCAAGGCACGGAAGGCAAGCAAAGAGTAACGGAAGGCAAGGAATGCAAGGCAAAGCAAGGCAACGCAAGCAAGGCTATGGCAAGGTGAAAAAAGGCTAAGTCACGACAACGCAAGGCTAGGAAATGCACGGAAGGCAAGCAAAGAGTAACGGAAGGCAAGGAAGGCAAGGCAAAGCAAGGCAACGTAAGCAAGGCTATGGCAAGGTGAAACAAGGCTAAGGCACGACAACGCACGGCTAGGCAATGCACGGCCAGCCAAGGAAAGGGTAACGCAAGGGAAGGTACGGTCAGACGAGGCAAGGCTAAGGCACGACAACGCAAGTCTAGGCAATGCACGGAAGGCAAGCAGAGAGTAACGGAAGGCAAGGAAGGCAAGGGAAAGCAAGGCAAGGCAAGGGTAACAGAAGGAACGGCTCGGCAAGGGGAAACAAGGCTAAGGGACGGCAACGCACGGCTAGGCAATGCACGGCAAGGCAAGGAAAGGGTAACGCAAGGCAAGGCACGGTGAGGCAAGGCAAGGCTAATGCACGACAACGCAGGGCTAGGCAATGCACGGCAAGGCAAGGAAAGGGTAACGCAAGGGAAGGCACGGTCAGAGGAGGCAAGGCTTAGGCACGACAACGCAAGGCTAGGCAATGAACGGAAGGCAAGCAAAGAGTAACGGTAGGCAAGGAAGGCAAGGGAAAGCAAGGCAAGGCAAGGGTAACGGAAGGAAACGCACGGCAAGGGGAAACAAGGCTAAGGCACGACAACGCACGGCTAGGCAATGTACGGCAAGGCAAGGAAAGGGTAACGAAAGGCAAGGCACGGTGAGGCAAGGCAAGGCTAATGCACGACAACGCACTGCTAGGCAATGCACGGCCAGGCAAGGAAAGGGTAACGCAAGGCAAGGCACTGTCAGGCGAGGCAAGGCTAAGGCACGACAAAGCAAGGCTAGGAAATGCACGGAAGGTAAGCAAAGAGTAACGGAAGCCAAGGAAAGCAAGGGAAAGCAAGGCAAGGTAAGGGTAAAGCCAGGCAAGGCACGGTTAGGCAAGGTAAGGCTAATGCACGACAACGCAAGGCTAGGCAGTGCACGGTAAGGCAAGGAAAGAGTAACGGAAGGCAAGGAACGCAAGGGAAAGCAAGGCAAGGCAAGGGTAACGCAAGGCACGGCACCGCAAGGGGAAACAAGGCTAAGGCACGACAACGCACAGCTAGGGAATCCACGGATAAGGAATGAAAGGGTTACGCAAGGCAAGGCACGGTGAGGCAAGGCAAGGAAAGGGTAACGCAAGGGAAGGTACGGTCAGACGAGGCAAGGCTAAGGCACGACAACGCAAGGCTAGGCAATGCACGGAAGGCAAGCAAAGAGTAACGGAAGGCAAGAAAGGCAAGGCAAAGCAAGGCAACGTAAGCAAGGCTATGGCAAGGTGAAACAAGGCTAAGGCACGACAACGCACGGCTAGGCAATGCACGGCCAGCCAAGGAAAGGGTAACGCAAGGCAAGGCACGGTCAGGCAAGGCAAGGCTAATGCACGACAACGCAAGGCTAGGCAGTGCACGGCAAGGCAAGGAAAGAGTAACGTATGGCAAGGAAGGCAAGGGAAAGCAAGGCAAGGCAAGGGTAACGGAAGGAACGGCACGGCAAGGGGAAACAAGGCTAAGGCACGACAGCGCACGGCTAGGCAATGCACGGCAAGGCAAGGAAAGGGTAACGCAAGGCAAGGAACTGTCAGGCGAGGCAAGGCTAAGGCACGACAACGCAAGGCTAGGCAATGCACGCAAGGTAAGCAAAGAGAAACGTAAGGCAAGGAAAGCACGGGAAAGCAAGGCAAGGTAAGGGTAAGGGAAGGAACGGCACGGCAAGGGGAAACCAGGCTAAGGCACGACAACGCACGGCTAGGCAATGCACGGCAAGGCAAGGAAAGGGTAACGCAAGGGAAGGCACGGTCAGACGAGGCAAGGCTAAGGCACGACAACGCAAGGCTAGGCAATGCACGGAAGGCAAGCAAAGAGTAACGGAAGGCAAGGAAGGCAAGGGAAAGCAAGGCAAGGCAAGGGTAACAGAAAGAACGGCTCGGCAAGGGGAAACAAGGCTAAGGGACGGCAACGCACGGCTAGGCAATGCACGGCCAGCCAAGGAAAGGGTAACGCAAGGCAAGGCACGGTCAGGCAAGGCAAGGCTAATGCACGACAACGCAAGGCTAGGCAGTGCACGGTAAAGCAAGGAAAGGGTAACGCAAGGCAAGGCACGGTGAGGCAAGGCAAGGCTAATGCACGACAACGCACGGCTAGGCAATGCACGGCAAGGCAAGGAAAGGGTAACGCAAGGCAAGGCACGGTCAGGCGAGGCAAGGCTAAGGAACGACAACGCAAGGCTAGACAATGCACGGAAGGCAAGCAAAGAGTAACGGAAGGCAAGGAATGCAAGGCAAAGCAAGGCAACGCAAGCAAGGCTATGGCAAGGTGAAAAAAGTCTAAATGACGACAACGCAAGTCTACGCAATGCACGGAAGGCAAGCAAAGAGTAACGGAAGGCAAGTAAGGCCAGGGAAAGCAAGGCAAGGCAAGGGTAACGGAAGGAAAGGCAAGGCAAGGGGAAACAAGGCTAAGGCACGACAACGCACGGCTAGGCAATGCACGGCAAGGCAAGGAAAGTGTAACGCAAGGGAAGGCACGGTCAGACGAGGCAAGGCTAAGGCACGACAACGCAAGGCTAGGCAATGCACGGAAGGCAAGCAAAGAGGAACGGAAGGCAAGGAAGGCAAGGGAAAGCACGGCAAGGCAAGGGTAACAGAAGGAACGGCTCGGCAAGGGGAAACAAGGCTAAAGGACGGCAACGCACGTCTAGGCAATGCACGGCCAGCCAAGGAAAGGTTAACGCAAGGCATGGCACGGTCAGGCAAGGCAAGGCTAATGCACGACAACGCACGGCTAGGCAATGCACGGCAAGGCAAGGAAAGGGTAACGCAAGGCAAGGCACGGTCAGGCGAGGCAAGGCTAAGGCACGAAAACGCAAGGCTAGGCAATGCACGGAAGGCAAGCAAAGAGTAACGCAAGGCAAGGAAGGCAAGGCAAAGCAAGGCAACGCAAGCAAGGCTATAGCAAGGTGAAAGAAGGCTAAGGCACGACAACGCACGGCTAGGCAATGCACGGCAAGGCAAGGAAAGGGTAACGCAAGGCAAGGCACGGTCAGGCGAGGCAAGGCTAAGGAACGACAACGCAAGGCTAGACAATGCACGGAAGGCAAGCAATGAGTAACGGAAGGCAAGGAATGCAAGGCAAAGCAAGGCAACGCACGCAAGGCTATGGCAAGGTGAAAAAAGGCTAAAGCACGACAACGCAAGGCTACGCAATGCACGGAAGGCAAGCAAAGAGTAACGGAAGGCAAGGACGGCAAGGGAAAGCAAGGCAAGGCAAGGGTAACGGAAGGAAACTCACGGCAAGGGGAAACAAGGCTAAGGCACGACAACGCACGGCTAGGCAATGCACGGCAAGGCAAGGAAAGGGTAACGCAAGGCAAGGCACGGTGAGGCAAGGCAAGGCTAATGCACGACAACGCACGGCTAGGCAATGCACGGCAAGGCAAGGAAAGGGTAACGCAAGGGAAGGCACGGTCAGACGAGGCAAGGCTAAGGCACGACAACGCAAGGCTAGGCAATGCACGGAAGGCAAGCAAAGAGTAACGGAAGGCATGGAAGGCAAGGGAAAGCAAGCACGGCAAGGGTAACGGAAGGAAACGAACAGCAAGGGGAAACAAGGCTAAGGCACGACAACGCACGGCTAGGCAATGCACGGCAAGGCAAGGAAAGGGTAACGCAAGGAAAGGCACGGTGAGGCAAGGCAAGGCTAATGCACGACAACGCACGGCTAGGCAATGCACGGCAAGGCAAGGAAAGGGTAACGCAAGGGAAGGCACGGTCAGACGAGGCAAGGCTAAGGCACGACAACGCAAGTCTAGGCAATGCACGGAAGGCAAGCAGAGAGTAACGGAAGGCAAGGAAGGCAAGGGAAAGCAAGGCAAGGCAAGGGTAACAGAAGGAACGGCTCGGCAAGGGGAAACAAGGCTAAGGGACGGCAACGCACGGCTAGGCAATGCACGGCAAGGCAAGGAAAGGGTAACGCAAGGCAAGGCACGGTGAGGCAAGGCAAGGCTAATGCACGACAACGCAGGGCTAGGCAATGCACGGCAAGGCAAGGAAAGGGTAACGCAAGGGAAGGCACGGTCAGACGAGGCAAGGCTAAGGCACGACAACGCAAGTCTAGGCAATGCACGGAAGGCAAGCAGAGAGTAACGGAAGGCAAGGAAGGCAAGGGAAAGCAAGGCAAGGCAAGGGTAACAGAAGGAACGGCTCGGCAAGGGGAAACAAGGCTAAGGGACGGCAACGCACGGCTAGGCAATGCACGGCAAGGCAAGGAAAGGGTAACGCAAGGCAAGGCACGGTGAGGCAAGGCAAGGCTAATGCACGACAACGCAGGGCTAGGCAATGCACGGCAAGGCAAGGAAAGGGTAACGCAAGGGAAGGCACGGTCAGAGGAGGCAAGGCTTAGGCACGACAACGCAAGTCTAGGCAATGAACGGAAGGCAAGCAAAGAGTAACGGTAGGCAAGGAAGGCAAGGGAAAGCAAGGCAAGGCAAGGGTAACGGAAGGAAACGCACGGCAAGGGGAAACAAGGCTAAGGCACGACAACGCACGGCTAGGCAATGTACGGCAAGGCAAGGAAAGGGTAACGAAAGGCAAGGCACGGTGGGGCAAGGCAAGGCTAATGCACGACAACGCACTGCTAGGCAATGCACGACCAGGCAAGGAAAGGGTAACGCAAGGCAAGGCACTGTCAGGCGAGGCAAGGCTACGGCACGACAAAGCAAGGCTAGGAAATGCACGGAAGGTAAGCAAAGAGTAACGGAAGCCAAGGAAAGCAAGGGAAAGCAAGGCAAGGTAAGGGTAAAGCCAGGAAAGGCACGGTCAGGCAAGGCAAGGCTAATGCACGACAACGCAAGGCTAGGCAGTGCACGGTAAGGCAAGGAAAGAGTAACGGAAGGAAAGGAAGGCAAGGCAAATCCAGGCAAGGCAAGTGTAACAAAAGGCACGGCACGGCAAGGGGAAACAAGGCTAAGGCACGACAACGCACGGCTAGGCAATGCACGGCAAGGCAAGGAAAGGCTAACGCAAGGCAAGGCACCGTGAGGCAAGGCAAGGCTAATGCACGACAACGCACGGCTAGGCAATGCACGGCAAGGCAAGGAAAGGGTAACGCAAGGCAAGGCACGGTCAGGCGAGGCAAGGCTAAGGAACGACAACGCAAGGCTAGACAATGCACGGAAGGCAAGCAAAGAGTAACGGAAGGCAAGGAATGCAAGGCAAAGCAAGGCAACGCAAGCAAGGCTATAGCAAGGTGAAACAAGGCTATGGCACGACAAAGCACGGCTAGGCAATGCACGGCAAGGCAAGGATAGGGTAACGCAAGGCAAGGCACGGTGAGGCAAGGCAAGGCTAATGCACGACAACGCACGGCTAGGCAATGCACGGCAAGTCATGGAAAGGGTAACGCAAGGCAAGGCACGGTCAGGCGAGGCAAGGATAAGGAACGACAACGCAAGGCTAGACAATGCACGGAAGGCAAGCAAAGAGTAAAGGATGGCAAGGAAGGCAAGGGAAAGCAAGGCAAGGCAAGGGTAACGGAAGGAACGGCACGGCAAGGGGAAACAAGGCTAAGGCACGACAACGCACGGCTAGGCATGCACGGCAACGCAAGGAAAGGGTAACGCAAGGCAAGGAACTGTCAGGCGAGGCAAGGCTAAGGCACGACAACGCAAGGCTAGGCAATGCACGGAAGGTAAGCAAAGAGAAACGTAAGGCAAGGAAAGCAAGGGAAGGTAAGGGTAAGGGAAGGAAGGAACTATACGGCAAAGGGAAACCAGGCTAAGGCACGACAACGCACGGCTAGGCAATGCACGGCAAGGCAAGGAAAGGGTAACGCAAGGGAAGGCACGGTCAGACGAGGCAAGGCTAAGGCACGACAACGAAGACTAGGCAATGCACGGAAGGCAAGCAAAGAGTAACGGAAGGCAAGGAAGGCAAGGGAAAGCAAGACAAGGCAAGGGTAACAGAAGGAACGGCTCGGCAAGGGGAAACAAGGCTAAGGGACGGCAACGCACGACTAGGCAATGCACGGCCAGCCAAGGAAAGGGTAACGCAAGGCAAGGCACGGTCAGGCAAGGCAAGGCTAATGCACGACAACGCAAGGCTAGGCAGTGCACGGTAAGGGAAGGAAAGAGCAACGGAAGGAAAGGAAGGCAAGGCAAGCATGTAAAAAAAGGCACGGCACGGCAAGGGGAAACAAGGCTAAGGCACGACAATGCACGGCTAGGCAATGCACGGCAAGGCAAGGAAAGGCTAACGCAAGGCAAGGCACGGTGAGGCAAGGCAAGGCTAATGCACGACAACGCACGGCTAGGCAATGCACGGCAAGGCAAGGAAAGGGTAACGCAAGGCAAGGCACGGTCAGGAGAGGCAAGGCTAAGGAACGACAACGCAAGGCTAGACAATGCACGGAAGGCAAGCAAAGAGTAACGGAAGGCAAGGAATGCAAGGCAAAGCAAGGCAACGCAAGCAAGGCTATGGCAAGGTGAAAAAAGGCTAAAGCACGACAACGCAAGGCTAGGCAATGCACGGCAAGGCAAGGAAAGGGTAACGGAAGGAAACGCACGGCAAGGGGAAACAAGGCTAAGGCACGACAACGCACGGCTAGGCAATGCATGGCAAGGCAAGGAAAGGGTAACGCAAGTCAAGGCACGGTGAGGCAAGTCAAGGCTAATGCACGACAACGCACGGCTAGGCAATGAACGGCAAGGCAAGGAAAGGGTAACTCAAGGGAAGGCACGGTGAGGCAAGGCAAGTCTAATGCACGACAACACAGGGCTAGGCAATGCACGGCAAGGCAAGGAAAGGGTAACGCAAGGGAAGGCACGGTCAGAGGAGGCAAGGCTTAGGCACGACAACGCAAGGCTAGGCAATGAACGGAAGGCAAGCAAAGAGTAACGGTAGGCAAGGAAGGCAAGGGAAAGCAAGGCAAGGCAAGGGTAACGGAAGGAAACGCACGGCAAGGGGAAACAAGGCTAAGGCACGACAACGCACGGCTAGGCAATGTACGGCAAGGCAAGGAAAGGGTAACGAAAGGCAAGGCACGGTGAGGCAAGGCAAGGCTAATGCACGACAACGCACGGCTAGGCAATGCACGGCAAGGCAAGGAAAGGGTAGCGCAAGGCAAGGCACGGTCAGGCGAGGCAAGGCTAAGGAACGACAACGCAAGGCTAGACAATGCACGGAAGGCAAGCAAAGAGTAACGGAAGGCAAGGAATGCAAGGCAAAGCAAGGCAACGCAAGCAAGGCTATAGCAAGGTGAAACAAGGCTATGGCACGACAACGCACGGCTAGGCAATGCACGGCAAGGCAAGGAAAGGGTAACGCAAGGCAAGGCACGGTGAGGCAAGGCAAGGCTAATGCACGACAACGCACGGCTAGGCAATGCACGGCAAGTCATGGAAAGGGTAACGCAAGGCAAGGCACGGTCAGGCGAGGCAAGGATAAGGAACGACAACGCAAGGCTAGACAATGCACGGAAGGCAAGCAAAGAGTAACGGATGGCAAGGAAGGCAAGGGAAAGCAAGGCAAGGAAAGGGTAACGGAAGGAACGGCACGGCAAGGGGAAACAAGGCTAAGGCACGACAGCGCACGGCTAGGCAATGCACGGCAACGCAAGGAAAGGGTAACGCAAGGCAAGGAACTGTCAGGCGAGGCAAGGCTAAGGCACGACAACGCAAGGCTAGGCAATGCACGGAAGGTAAGCAAAGAGTAACGGAAGGCAAGGAAGGCAAGGGAAAGCAAGACAAGGCAAGGGTAACAGAAGGAACGGCTCGGCAAGGGGAAACAAGGCTAAGGGACGGCAACGCACGACTAGGCAATGCACGGCCAGCCAAGGAAAGGGTAACGCAAGGCAAGGCACGGTCAGGCAACGCAAGGCTAATGCACGACAACGCAAGGCTAGGCAGTGCACGGTAAGGGAAGGAAAGAGTAACGGAAGGAAAGGAAGGCAAGGCAAATCCAGGCAAGGCAAGTGTAAAAAAAGGCACGGCACGGCAAGGGGAAACAAGGCTAAGGCACGACAATGCACGGCTAGGCAATGCACGGCAAGGCAAGGAAAGGCTAACGCAAGGCAAGGCACGGTGAGGCAAGGCAAGGCTAATGCACGACAACGCACGGCTAGGCAATGCACGGCAAGGCAAGGAAAGGGTAACGCAAGGCAAGGCACGGTCAGGCGAGGCAAGGCTAAGGAACGACAACGCAAGGCTAGACAATGCACGGAAGGCCAGCAAAGAGTAACGGAAGGCAAGGAATGCAAGGCAAAGCAAGGCAACGCAAGCAAGGCTATGGCAAGGTGAAAAAAGTCTAAAGCACGACAACGCAAGGCTACGCAATGCACGGCAAGGCAAGGAAAGGGTAACGGAAGGCAAAGAAGGCAAGCTAAAGCAAGGCAAGGGAAGGGTAACGGAAGGAAACGCACGGCAAGGGGAAACAAGGCTAAGGCACGACAACGCACGGCTAGGCAATGCATGGCAAGGCAAGGAAAGGGTAACGCAAGTCAAGGCACGGTGAGGCAAGTCAAGGCTAATGCACGACAACGCACGGCTAGGCAATGCACGGCAAGGCAAGGAAAGGGTAACGCAAGGGAAGGCACGGTCAGACGAGGCAAGGCTAAGGCACGACAACGCAAGGCTAGGCAATGCACGGAAGGCAAGCAAAGAGTAACGGAAGGCAAGGAAGGCAAGGAAAAGCAAGGCAAGGCAAGGGTAACAGAAGGAACGGCTCGGCAAGGGGCAACAAGGCTAAGGGACGGCAACGCACGGCTAGGCAATGCACGGCCAGCCAAGGAAAGGGTAACGCAAGGCATGGCACGGTCAGGCAAGGCAAGGCTAATGCACGACAACGCAAGGCTAGGCAGTGCATGGTAAGGCAAGGAAAGAGAAGCGGAAGGAAAGGAAGGCAAGGCAAATCCAGGCAAGGCAAGGGTAACAAAAGGCACGGCAAGGCAAGGGGAAACAAGGCTAAGGCACTACAACGCACGGCTAGGCAATGCACGGCAAGGCAAGGAAAGGCTAACGCAAGGCAAGGCACGGTCAGGCGAGGCAAGGCTAAGGCACGACAACGCAAGGCTAGGCAATGCACGGAAGGCAAGCAAAGAGTAACGGAAGGCAAGGAAGGCAAGGGAAAGCAAGGCAAGGCAAGGGTAACGGAAGGAACGGAACGGCAAGGGGAAGCAAGGCTAAGGCACCACAACGCAGGACTAGGCAATGCACGGCAAGGCAAGGAAACGGTAACGCAAGGTAAGGCACTGTCATGCGAGGGAAGGCTAATGCACGACAACGCAAGGCTAGGCAGTGCACGGCTAGGCAGGGAAAGAGTAACGGAAGGAAAGGAAGGCAAGGCAAAGCAAGGCAAGGCAAGGGTAACAGAAGGAACGGCTCGGCAAGGGGAAACAAGGCTAAGGGACGGCAACGCACGGCTAGGCAATGCACGGCCAGCCAAGGAAAGGGTAACGCAAGGGAAGGCACGGTGAGGCAAGGCAAGGCTAATGCACTACAATACAAGGCTAGGCAATGCACGGAAGGCAAGTAAAGAGTAACGGAAGGCAAGGAATTCAAGGCAAAGCAAGGCAACGCAAGCAAGTCTATGGCAAGGTGAAAAAAGGCTAAGGCACGACAACGCAAGGCTACACAATGCACGGAAGGCAAGCAAAGAGTAACGGAAGGCAAGGAAGGCAAGGGAAAGCAAGGCAAGGCAAGGGTAACGGAAGGAAAAGCACGGCAAGGGGAAACAAGGCTAAGGAACGACAACGCACGTCTAGGCAATGAACGGCAAGGCAAGGAAAGGGTAACGCAAGGGAAGGCACGGTGAGGCAAGGCAAGTCTAATGCACGACAACTCAGGGCTAGGCAATGCACGGCAAGGCAAGGAAAGGGTAACGCAAGGGAAGGCACGGTCAGACGAGGCAAGGCTTAGGCACGACAACGCAAGGCTAGGCAATGAACGGAAGGCAAGCAAAGAGTAACGGTAGGCAAGGAAGGCAAGGGAAAGCAAGGCAAGGCAAGGGTAACGGAAGGAAACGCACGGCAAGGGGAAACAAGGCTAAGGCACGACAACGCACGGCTAGGCAATGCACGGCAAGGCAAGGAAAGGGTAACGCAAGGCAAGGCACGGTGAGGCAAGGCAAGGCTAATGCACGACAACGCACTGCTAGGCAATGCACGGCCAGGCAAGGAAAGGGTAACGCAAGGCAAGGCACTGTCAGGCGAGGCAAGGCTAAGGCACGACAAAGCAAGGCTAGGAAATGCACGGAAGGTAAGCAAAGAGTAACGGAAGCCAAGGAAAGCAAGGGAAAGCAAGGCAAGGTAAGGGTAAAGCCAGGCAAGGCACGGTCAGGCAAGGCAAGGCTAATGCACGACAACGCAAGGCTAGGCAGTGCACGGTAAGGCAAGGAAAGAGTAACGGAAGGAAAGGAAGGCAAGGCAAATCCAGGCAAGGCAAGTGTAACAAAAGGCACGGCACGGCAAGGGGAAACAAGGCTAAGGCACGACAACGCACGGCTAGGCAATGCACGGCAAGGCAAGGAAAGGCTAACGCAAGGCAAGGCACCGTGAGGCAAGGCAAGGCTAATGCACGACAACGCACGGCTAGGCAATGCACGGCAAGGCAAGGAAAGGGTAACGCAAGGCAAGGCACGGTCAGGCGAGGCAAGGCTAAGGAACGACAACGCAAGGCTAGACAATGCACGGAAGGCAAGCAAAGAGTAACGGAAGGCAAGGAATGCAAGGCAAAGCAAGGCAAAGCAAGCAAGGCTATAGCAAGGTGAAACAAGGCTATGGCACGACAACGCACGGCTAGGCAATGCACGGCAAGGCAAGGAAAGGGTAACGCAAGGCAAGGCACGGTGAGGCAAGGCAAGGCTAATGCACGACAACGCACGGCTAGGCAATGCACGGCAAGTCATGGAAAGGGTAACGCAAGGCAAGGCACGGTCAGGCGAGGCAAGGATAAGGAACGACAACGCAAGGCTAGACAATGCACGGAAGGCAAGCAAAGAGTAACGGATGGCAAGGAAGGCAAGGGAAAGCAAGGCAAGGCAAGGGTAACGGAAGGAACGGCACGGCAAGGGGAAACCAGGCTAAGGCACGACAACGCACGGCTAGGCACTGCACGGCAAGGCAAGGAAAGGGTAACGCAAGGCAAGGCACGGTCAGGCAAGGCAAGGCTAATGCACGACAATGCAAGGCTAGGCAGTGCACGATAAGGCAAGGAAAGAGTAAAGGAAGGAAAGGAAGGCAAGGCAAATCCAGGCAAGGCAAGTGTAAAAAAAGGCACGGCACGGCAAGGGGAAACAAGGCTAAGGCACGACAACGCACGGCTAGGCAATGCACGGCAAGGCAAGGAAAGGCTAACGCAAGGCAAGGCACGGTGAGGCAAGGCAAGGCTAATGCACGACAACGCACGGCTAGGCAATGCACGGCAAGGCAAGGAAAGGGTAACGCAAGGCAAGGCACGGTCAGGAGATGCAAGGCTAAGGAACGACAACGCAGGGCTAGGCAATGCACGGCAAGGCAAGGAAAGGGTAACGCAAGGGAAGGCACGGTCAGACGAGGCATGGCTAAGGCACGACAACGCAAGGTTAGGCAATGCACGGAAGGCAAGCAAAGAGTAACGGAAGGCATGGAATGCAAGGCAAAGCAAGGCAACGCAAGCAAGGCTATGGCAAGGTGAAAAAAGTGTAAAGCACGACAACGCAAGGCTACGCAATGCACGGAAGGCAAGCAAAGAGTAACGGAAGGCATGGAAGGCAAGGGAAAGCAAGCACGGCAAGGGTAACGGAAGGAAACGAACAGCAAGGGGAAACAAGGCTAAGGCACGACAACGCACGGCTAGGCAATGCACAGCAAGGCAAGGAAAGGGTAACGCAAGGCAAGGCACGGTGAGGCAAGGCAAGGCTAATGCACGACAACGCACGGCTAGGCAATGCAATGCAAGGCAAGGAAAGGGTAACGCAAGGGAAGGCACGGTCAGACGAGGCAAGGCTAAGGCACGACAACGCAAGGCTAGGCAATGCACGGAAGGCAAGCAAAGAGTAACGGAAGGCAAGGAAGGCAAGGGAAAGCAAGGCAAGGCAAGGGTAACAGAAGGAACGGCTCGGCACGGGGAAACAAGGCTAAGGGACGGCAACGCACGGCTAGGCAATGCACGGCCAGCCAAAGAAAGGGTAACGCAAGGCATGGCACGGTCAGGCAAGGCAAGGCTAATGCACGACAACGCAAGGCTAGGCAGTGCATGGTAAGGCAAGGAAAGAGAAACGGAAGGAAAGGAAGGCAAGGCAAATCCAGGCAAGGCAAGTGTATCAAAAGGCAAGGCAAGGCAAGGGGAAACAAGGCTAAGGCACGACAACGCACGGCTAGGCAATGCACGGAAGGCAAGCAAAGAGTAACGGAAGGCATGGAAGGCAAGGGAAAGCAAGCACGGCAAGGGAAACGGAAGGAAACGAACAGCAAGGGGAAAGAAGGCTAAGGCACGACAACGCACGGCTAGGCAATGCACGGCAAGGCAAGGAAAGGGTAACGCAAGGCAAGGCACGGTGAGGCAAGGCAAGGCTAATGCACGACAACGCACGGCTAGGCAATGCAATGCAAGGCAAGGAAAGGGTAACGCAAGGGAAGGCACGGTCAGACGAGGCAAGGCTAAGGCACGACAACGCAAGGCTAGGCAATGCACGGAAGGCAAGCAAAGAGTAACGGAAGGCAAGGAAGGCAAGGGAAAGCAAGGCAAGGCAAGGGTAACAGAAGGAACGGCTCGGCACGGGGAAACAAGGCTAAGGGACGGCAACGCACGGCTAGGCAATGCACGGCCAGCCAAGGAAAGGGTAACGCAAGGCATGGCACGGTCAGGCAAGGCAAGGCTAATGCACGACAACGCAAGGCTAGGCAGTGCATGGTAAGGCAAGGAAAGAGAAACGGAAGGAAAGGAAGGCAAGGCAAATCCAGGCAAGGCAAGTGTAACAAAAGGCAAGGCAAGGCAAGGGGAAACAAGGCTAAGGCACGACAACGCACGGCTAGGCAATGCACGGGAAGGAAAGGAAAGGGTAACGCAAGGCAAGGCACGGTGAGGCAAGGCAAGGCTAATGCACTACAATACAAGGCTAGGCAATGCACGGAAGGCAAGTAAAGAGTAACGGAAGGCAAGGAATGCAAGGCAAAGCAAGGCAACGCAAGCAAGTCTATGGCAAGGTGAAAAAAGGCTAAGGCACGACAACGCAAGGCTACGCAATGCACGGAAGGCAAGCAAAGAGTAACGGAAGGCAAGGAAGGCAAGGGAAAGCAAGGCAAGGCAAGGGTAACGGAAGGAAACGCACGGCAAGGGGAAACAAGGCTAAGGCACGACAACGCACGGCTAGGCAATGCACGGCAAGGCAAGGAAAGGGTAACGCAAGGCAAGGCACGCTGAGGCAAGGCAAGGCTAATGCACGACAACGCACTGCTAGGCAATGCACGGCCAGGCAAGGAAAGGGTAACGCAAGGCAAGGCACTGTCAGGCGAGGCAAGGCTAAGGCACGACAAAGCAAGGCTAGGAAATGCACGGAAGGTAAGCAAAGAGTAACGGAAGCCAAGGAAAGCAAGGGAAAGCAAGGCAAGGTAAGGGTAAAGCCAGGCAAGGCACGGTCTGGCAAGGCAAGGCTAAAGCACGACAACGCAAGGCTAGGCAGTGCACGGTAAGGCAAGGAAAGAGTAACGGAAGGAAAGGAAGGCAAGGCAAATCCAGGCAAGGCAAGTGTAACAAAAGGCACGGCACGGCAAGGGGAAACAAGGCTAAGGCACGACAACGCACGGCTAGGCAATGCACGGCAAGGCAAGGAAAGGCTAACGCAAGGCAAGGCACCGTGAGGCAAGGAAAGGCTAATGCACGACAACGCACGGCTAGGCAATGCACGGCAAGGCAAGGAAAGGGTAACGCAAGGCAAGGCACGGTCAGGCGAGGCAAGGCTAAGGAACGACAACGCAAGGCTAGACAATGCACGGAAGGCAAGCAAAGAGTAACGGAAGGCAAGGAATGCAAGGCAAAGCAAGGCAACGCAAGCAAGGCTATAGCAAGGTGAAACAAGGCTATGGCACGACAACGCACGGCTAGGCAATGCACGGCAAGGCAAGGAAAGGATAACGCAAGGCAAGGCACGGTGAGGCAAGGCAAGGCTAATGCACGACAACGCACGGCTAGGCAATGCACGGCAAGTCATGGAAAGGGTAACGCAAGGCAAGGCACGGTCAGGCGAGGCAAGGATAAGGAACGACAACGCAAGGCTAGACAATGCACGGAAGGCAAGCAAAGACTAACGGATGGCAAGGAAGGCAAGGGAAAGCAAGGCAAGGCAAGGGTAACGGAAGGAACGGCACGGCAAGGGGAAACAAGGCTAAGGCACGACAGCGCACGGCTTGGCAATGCACGGCAACGCAAGGAAAGGGTAACGCAAGGCAAGGAACTGTCAGGCGAGGCAAGGCTAAGGCACGACAACGCAAGGCTAGGCAATGCACGGAAGGTAAGCAAAGAGAAACGTAAGGCAAGGAAAGCAAGGGAAAGCAAGGCAAGTTAAGGGTAAGGGAAGGAACGGCACGGCAAGGGGAAACAAGGCTAAGGCACGACAACGCACGGCTAGGCAATGCACGGCAAGGCAAGGAAAGGGTAACGCAAGGGAAGGCACGGTCAGACGAGGCAAGGCTAAGGCACGACAACGAAGACTAGGCAATGCACGGAAGGCAAGCAAAGAGTAACGGAAGGCAAGGAAGGCAAGGGAAAGCAAGACAAGGCAAGGGTAACAGAAGGAACGGCTCGGCAAGGGGAAACAAGGCTAAGGGACGGCAACGCACGACTAGGCAATGCACGGCCAGCCAAGGAAAGGGTAACGCAAGGCAAGGCACGGTCAGGCAAGGCAAGGCTAATGCACGACAACGCAAGGCTAGGCAGTGCACGGTAAGGCAAGGAAAGGGTAACGCAAGGCAAGGCACTGACAGGCGAGGCAAGGCTAAGGCACGACAAAGCAAGGCTAGGAAATGCACGGAAGGTAAGCAAAGACTAACGGAAGCCAAGGAAAGCAAGGGAAAGCAAGGCAAGGTAAGGGTAAAGCCAGGCAAGGCACGGTCAGGCAAGGCAAGGCTAATGCACGACAACGCAAGGCTAGGCAGTGCACGGTAAGGCAAGGAAAGAGTAACGGAAGGAAAGGAAGGCAAGGCAAATCCAGGCAAGGCAAGTGTAACAAAAGGCACGGCACGGCAAGGGGAAACAAGGCTAAGGCACGACAACGCACGGCTAGGCAATGCACGGCAAGGCAAGGAAAGGCTAACGCAAGGCAAGGCACCGTGAGGCAAGGCAAGGCTAATGCACGACAACGCACGGCTAGGCAATGCACGGCAAGGCAAGGAAAGGGTAACGCAAGGCAAGGCACGGTCAGGCGAGGCAAGGCTAAGGAACGACAACGCAGGGCTAGGCAATGCACGGCAAGGCAAGGAAAGGGTAACGCAAGGGAAGGCACGGTCAGACGAGGCATGGCTAAGGCACGACAACGCAAGGTTAGGCAATGCACGGAAGGCAAGCAAAGAGTAACGGAAGGCATGGAATGCAAGGCAAAGCAAGGCAACGCAAGCAAGCCTATGGCAAGGTGAAAAAAGTGTAAAGCACGACAACGCAAGGCTACGCAATGCACGGAAGGCAAGCAAAGAGTAACGGAAGGCATGGAAGGCAAGGGAAAGCAAGCACGGCAAGGGTAACGGAAGGAAACGAAAGCAAGGGGAAACAAGGCTAAGGCACGACAACGCACGGCTAGGCAATGCACAGCAAGGCAAGGAAAGGGTAACGCAAGGCAAGGCACGGTGAGGCAAGGCAAGGCTAATGCACGACAACGCACGGCTAGGCAATGCAATGCAAGGCAAGGAAAGGGTAACGCAAGGGAAGGCACGGTCAGACGAGGCAAGGCTAAGGCACGACAACGCAAGGCTAGGCAATGCACGGAAGGCAAGCAAAGAGTAACGGAAGGCAAGGAAGGCAAGGGAAAGCAAGGCAAGGCAAGGGTAACAGAAGGAACGGCTCGGCACGGGGAAACAAGGCTAAGGGACGGCAACGCACGGCTAGGCAATGCACGGCCAGCCAAGGAAAGGGTAACGCAAGGCATGGCACGGTCAGGCAAGGCAAGGCTAATGCACGACAACGCAAGGCTAGGCAGTGCATGGTAAGGCAAGGAAAGAGAAACGGAAGGAAAGGAAGGCAAGGCAAATCCAGGCAAGGCAAGTGTAACAAAAGGCAAGGCAAGGCAAGGGGAAACAAGGCTAAGGCACGACAACGCACGGCTAGGCAATGCACGGAAGGCAAGCAAAGAGTAACGGAAGGCATGGAAGGCAAGGGAAAGCAAGCACGGCAAGGGTAACGGAAGGAAACGAACAGCAAGGGGAAAGAAGGCTAAGGCACGACAACGCACGGCTAGGCAATGCACGGCAAGGCAAGGAAAGGGTAACGCAAGGCAAGGCACGGTGAGGCAAGGCAAGGCTAATGCACGACAACGCACGGCTAGGCAATGCAATGCAAGGCAAGGAAAGGGTAACGCAAGGGAAGGCACGGTCAGACGAGGCAAGGCTAAGGCACGACAACGCAAGGCTAGGCAATGCACGGAAGGCAAGCAAAGAGTAACGGAAGGCAAGGAAGGCAAGGGAAAGCAAGGCAAGGCAAGGGTAACAGAAGGAACGGCTCGGCACGGGGAAACAAGGCTAAGGGACGGCAACGCACGGCTAGGCAATGCACGGCCAGCCAAGGAAAGGGTAACGCAAGGCATGGCACGGTCAGGCAAGGCAAGGCTAATGCACGACAACGCAAGGCTAGGCAGTGCATGGTAAGGCAAGGAAAGAGAAACGGAAGGAAAGGAAGGCAAGGCAAATCCAGGCAAGGCAAGTGTAACAAAAGGCAAGGCAAGGCAAGGGGAAACAAGGCTAAGGCACGACAACGCACGGCTAGGCAATGCACGGGAAGGAAAGGAAAGGGTAACGCAAGGCAAGGCACGGTGAGGCAAGGCAAGGCTAATGCACTACAATACAAGGCTAGGCAATGCACGGAAGGCAAGTAAAGAGTAACGGAAGGCAAGGAATGCAAGTCAAAGCAAGGCAACGCAAGCAAGTCTATGGCAAGGTGAAAAAAGGCTAAGGCACGACAACGCAAGGCTACGCAATGCACGGAAGGCAAGCAAAGAGTAACGGAAGGCAAGGAAGGCAAGGGAAAGCAAGGCAAGGCAAGGGTAACGGAAGGAAAGGCACGGCAAGGGGAAACAAGGCTAAGGAACGACAACGCACGGCTAGGCAATGAACGGCAAGGCAAGGAAAGGGTAACGCAAGGGAAGGCACGGTGAGGCAAGGCAAGTCTAATGCACGACAACGCAGGGCTAGGCAATGCACGGCAAGGCAAGGAAAGGGTAACGCAAGGGAAGGCACGGTCAGACGAGGCAAGGCTTAGGCACGACAACGCAAGGCTAGGCAATGAACGGAAGGCAAGCAAAGAGTAACGGTAGGCAAGGAAGGCAAGGGAAAGCAAGGCAAGGCAAGGGTAACGGAAGGAAACGCACGGCAAGGGGAAACAAGGCTAAGGCACGACAACGCACGGCTAGGCAATGCACGGCAAGGCAAGGAAAGGGTAACGCAAGGCAAGGCACGGTGAGGCAAGGCAAGGCTAATGCACGACAACGCACTGCTAGGCAATGCACGGCCAGGCAAGGAAAGGGTAACGCAAGGCAAGGCACTGTCAGGCGAGGCAAGGCTAAGGCACGACAAAGCAAGGCTAGGAAATGCACGGAAGGTAAGCAAAGAGTAACGGAAGCCAAGGAAAGCAAGGGAAAGCAAGGCAAGGTAAGGGTAAGGGAAGGAACGGCACGGCAAGGGGAAACCAGGCTAAGGCACGACAACGCACGGCTAGGCAATGCACGGCAAGGCAAGGAAAGGGTAACGCAAGGCAAGGCACGGTGAGGCAAGGCAAGGCTAATGCACGACAACGCACGGCTAGGCAATGCACAGCAAGGCAAGGAAAGGATAACGCAAGGCAAGGCACGGTCAGGCGAGGCAAGGCTAAGGAACGACAACGCAAGGCTAGAAAATGCACGGAAGGCAAGCAAAGAGTAACGGAAGGCAAGGAATGCAAGGCAAAGCAAGGCAACGCAAGCAAGGCTATGGCAAGGTGAAAAAAGTCTAAAGCACGACAACGCAAGGCTACGCAATGCACGGAAGGCAAGCAAAGAGTAACGGAAGGCAAGGAAGGCCAGGGAAAGCAAGGCAAGGCAAGGGTAACGGAAGGAAAGGCACGGCAAGGGGAAACAAGGCTAAGGCACGACAACGCACGGCTAGGCAATGCACGGCAAGGCAAGGAAAGGGTAACGCAAGGCAAGGCACGGTGAGGCAAGGCAAGGCTAATGCACGACAACGCAGGGCTAGGCAATGCACGGCAAGGCAAGGAAAGGGTAACGCAAAGGAAGGCACGGTCAGACGAGGCATGGCTAAGGCACGACAACGCAAGGTTAGGCAATGCACGGCAAGGCAAGGAAAGGGTAACGGAAGGCAAGGAAGGCAAGCGAAAGCAAGGCAAGGCAAGGGTAACGGAAGGAAACGCACGGCAAGGGGAAACAAGGCTAAGGCACGACAACGCACGGCTAGGCAATGCACGGCAAGGCAAGGAAAGGGTAACGCAAGGCAAGGCACGGTCAGGCAAGGCAAGGCTAATGCACGACAACACAAGGCAAGGCAGTGCACGGTAAGGCAAGGAAAGAGAAACGGAAGGAAAGGAAGGCAAGGCAAATCCAGGCAAGGCAAGTGTAACAAAAGGCACGGCACGGCAAGGGGAAACAAGGCTAAGTCACGACAACGCACGGCTAGGCATTGCACGGCAAGGCAAGGAAAGGCTAACGCAAGGCAAGGCACGGTCAGGCGAGGCAAGGCTAAGGCACGACAACGCAAGGCTAGGCAATGCACGGAAGGCAAGCAAAGAGTAACGTATGGCAAGGAAGGCAAGGGAAAGCAAGGCAAGGCAATGGTAACGGAAGGAACGGCACGGCAAGGGTAAACAAGGCTAAGGCACGACAGCGCACGGCTAGGCAATGCACGGCAAGGCAAGGAAAGGGTAACGCAAGGCAAGGAACTGTCAGGCGAGGCAAGGCTAAGGCACGAAAACGCAAGGCTAGGCAATGCACGCAAGGTAAGCAAAGAGAAACGTAAGGCAAGGAAAGCAAGGGAAAGCAAGGCAAGGTAAGGGTAAGGCAAGGAACGGCACGGCAAGGGGAAACAAGGCTAAGGCACGACAACGCAAGGCTAGGCAATGCACGGAAGGCAAGCAAAGAGTAACGGAAGGCAAGGAAGGCAAGGGAAAGCAAGGCAAGGCAAGGGTAACAGAAAGAACGGCTCGGCAAGGGGAAACAAGGCTAAGGGACGGCAACGCACGGCTAGGCAATGCACGGCCAGCCAAGGAAAGGGTAACGCAAGGCAAGGCACGGTCAGGCAAGGCAAGGCTAATGCACGACAACGCAAGGCTAGGCAGTGCACGGTAAAGCAAGGAAAGAGTAATGGAAGGAAAGGAAGGCAAGGCAAATCCAGGCAACGCAAGCAAGTCTATGGCAAGGTGAAAAAAGGCTAAGGCACGACAACGCAAGGCTACGCAATGCACGGAAGGCAAGCAAAGAGTAACGGAAGGCAAGGAAGGCAAGGGAAAGCAAGGCAAGGCAATGGTAACGGAAGGAAAGGCACGGCAAGGGGAAACAAGGCTAAGGAACGACAACGCACGGCTAGGCAATGAACGGCAAGGCAAGGAAAGGGTAACGCAAGGGAAGGCACGGTGAGGCAAGGTAAGTCTAATGCACGACAACGCAGGGCTAGGCAATGCACGGCAAGGCAAGGAAAGGGTAACGCAAGGGAAGGCACGGTTAGACGAGCCAAGGCTTAGGCACGACAACGCAAGGCTAGGCAATGAACGGAAGGCAAGCAAAGAGTAACGGTAGGCAAGGAAGGCAAGGGAAAGCAAGGCAAGGCAAGGGTAACGGAAGGAAACGCACGGCAAGGGGAAACAAGGCTAAGGCACGACAACGCACGGCTAGGCAATGCACGGCAAGGCAAGGAAAGGGTAACGCAAGGCAAGGCACGGTGAGGCAAGGCAAGGCTAATGCACGACAACGCACTGCTAGGCAATGCACGGCCAGGCAAGGAAAGGGTAACGCAAGGCAAGGCACTGTCAGGCGAGGCAAGGCTAAGGCACGACAAAGCAAGGCTAGGAAATGCACGGAAGGTAAGCAAAGAGTAACGGAAGCCAAGGAAAGCAAGGGAAAGCAAGGCAAGGTAAGGGTAAAGCCAGGCAAGGCACGGTCAGGCAAGGCAAGGCTAATGCACGACAACGCAAGGCTAGGCAGTGCACGGTAAGGCAAGGAAAGAGTAACGGAAGGAAAGGAAGGCAAGGCAAATCCAGGCAAGGCAAGTGTAACAAAAGGCACGGCACGGCAAGGGGAAACAAGGCTAAGGCACGACAACGCACGGCTAGGCAATGCACGGCAAGGCAAGGAAAGGCTAACGCAAGGCAAGGCACCGTGAGGCAAGGCAAGGCTAATGCACGACAACGCACGGCTAGGCAATGCACGGCAAGGCAAGGAAAGGGTAACGCAAGGCAAGGCACGGTCAGGCGAGGCAAGGCTAAGGAACGACAACGCAAGGCTAGACAATGCACGGAAGGCAAGCAAAGAGTAACGGAAGGCAAGGAAGGCAAGGGAAAGCAAGGCAACGCAAGCAAGGCTATAGCAAGGTGAAACAAGGCTATGGCACGACAACGCACGGCTAGGCAATGCACGGCAAGGCAAGGAAAGGGTAACGCAAGGCAAGGCACGGTGAGGCAAGGCAAGGCTAATGCACGACAACGCACGGCTAGGCAATGCACGGCAAGTCATGGAAAGGGTAACGCAAGGCAAGGCACGGTCAGGCGAGGCAAGGATAAGGAACGACAACGCAAGGCTACGAAATGCACGGAAGGCAAGCAAAGAGTAACGGAAGGCAAGGAAGGCAAGGGAAAGCAAGGCAAGGCAAGGGTAACTGAAGGAAAGGCACGGCAAGGGGAAACAAGGCTAAGGAACGACAACGCACGGCTAGGCAATGAACGGCAAGGCAAGGAAAGGGTAACGCAAGGGAAGGCACGTTGAGTCAAGGCAAGTCTAATGCACGACAACGCAGGGCTAGGCAATGCACGGCAAGGCAAGGAAAGTGTAACGCAAGGGAAGGCACGGTCAGACGAGGCAAGGCTTAGGCACGACAACGCAAGGCTAGACAATGCACGGAAGGCAAGCAAAGAGTAACGGATGGCAAGGAAGGCAAGGGAAAGCAAGGCAAGGCAAGGGTAACGGAAGGAACGGCACGGCAAGGGGAAACAAGGCTAAGGCACGACAGCCCACGGCTAGGCAATGCACGGCAACGCAAGGAAAGGGTAACGCAAGGCAAGGAACTGTCAGGCGAGGCAAGACTAAGGCACGACAACGCAAGGCTAGGCAATGCACGAAAGGTAAGCAAAGAGAAACGTAAGGCAAGGAAAGCAAGGGAAAGCAAGGCAAGGTAAGGGTAAGGGAAGGAACGGCACGGCAAGGGGAAACCAGGCTAAGGCACGACAACGCACGGCTAGGCAATGCACGGCAAGGCAATGAAAGGGTAACGCAAGGGAAGGCACGGTCAGACGAGGCAAGGCTAAGGCACGACAACGAAGACTAGGCAATGCACGGAAGGCAAGCAAAGAGTAACGGAAGGCAAGGAAGGCAAGGGAAAGCAAGACAAGGCAAGGGTAACAGAAGGAACGGCTCGGCAAGGGGAAACAAGGCTAAGGGACGGCAACGCACGACTAGGCTATGCACGGCCAGCCAAGGAAAGGGTAACGCAAAGCAAGGCACGGTCAGGCAAGGCAAGGCTAATGCACGACAACGCAAGGCTAGGCAGTGCACGGTAAGGCAAGGAAAGAGTAACGGAAGGAAAGGAAGGGAAGGCAAATCCAGGCAAGGCAAGTGTAAAAAAACGCACGGCACGGCAAGGGGAAACAAGGCTAAGGCACGACAACGCACGGCTAGGCAATGCACGGCAAGGCAAGGAAAGGCTAACGCAAGGCAAGGCATGGTGAGGCAAGGCAAGGCTAATGCACGACAACGCACGGCTAGGCAATGCACGGCAAGGCAAGGAAAGGGTAACGCAAGGCAAGGCACGGTCAGGCGAGGCAAGGCTAAGGAACGACAACGGAAGGCTAGACAATGCACGGAAGGCAAGCAAAGAGTAACGGAAGGCAAGGAATGCAAGGCAAAGCAAGGCAACGCAAGCAAGGCTATGGCAAGGTGAAAAAAGTCTAAAGCACGACAACGCAAGGCTACGCAATGCACGGAAGGCAAGCAAAGAGTAACGGAAGGCAAGGAAGGCCAGGGAAAGCAAGGCAAGGCAAGGGTAACGGAAGGAAAGGCACGGCAAGGGGAAACAAGGCTAAGGCACGACGACGCACGGCTATGCAATGCACGGCAAGGCAAGGAAAGGGTAACGCAAGGGAAGGCACGGTGAGGCAAGGCAAGGCTAATGCACGACAACGCAGGGCTAGGCAATGCACGGCAAGGCAAGGAAAGGGTAACGCAAGGGAAGGCACGGTCAGACGAGGCATGGCTAAGGCACGACAACGCAAGGTTAGGCAATGCACGGCAAGGCAAGGAAAGGGTAACGGAAGGCAAGGAAGGCAAGCGAAAGCAAGGCAAGGCAAGGGTAACGGAAGGAAACGCACGGCAAGGGGAAACAAGGCTAAGGCACGACAACGCACGGCTAGGCAATGCACGGCAAGGCAAGGAAAGGGTAACGCAAGGGAAGGCACGGTCAGACGAGGCAAGGCTAAGGCACGACAACGCAAGGCTAGGCAATGCACGGAAGGCAAGCAAAGAGTAACGGAAGGCAAGGAAGGCAAGGGAAAGCACGGCAAGGCAAGGGTAACAGAAGGAACGGCTCGGCAAGGGGAAACAAGGCTAAGGGACGGCAACGCACGGCTAGGCAATGCACGGCCAGCCAAGGAAAGGGTAACGCAAGGCATGGCACGGTCAGGCAAGGCAAGGCTAATGCACTACAACGCAACGCTAGGCAGTGCATGGTAAGGCAAGGAAAGAGAAACGGAAGGAAAGGAAGGCAAGGCAAATCCAGGCAAGGCAAATGTAACAAAAGGCACGGCAAGGCAAGGGGAAACAAGGCTAAGGCACGACAACGCACGGCTAGGCAATGCACGGCAAGGCAAGGAAAGGGTAACGCAAGGCAAGGCACGGTGAGGCAAGGCAAGTCTAATGCACGACAACGCACGGCTAGGCAATGCACGGCAAGGCAAGGAAAGGCTAACGCAAGGCAATGCACGGTCAGGCGAGGCAAGGCAAGGCAACGCACGGCTAGGCCATGCACGGCCAGGCAAGGAAAGGGTAACGGAAGGCAAGGCACGGTGAGGCAAGGCAAGTCTAATGCACGACAAGGCACGGTTAGGCAATGCACGGCAAGGCAAGGAAAGGGTAACGCAAGGCAAGGCACGGTCAGGCGAGGCAAGGCTAAGGCACGACAACGCACGGCTAGGCAATGCACGGCAAGGCAAGGAAAGGGTAACGCAAGGGAAGGCACGGTCAGACGAGGCAAGGCTAAGGCACGACAACGCAAGGCTAGGCAATACACGGAAGGCAAGCAAAGAGTAACGGAAGGCAAGGAAGACAAGGGAAAGCAAGGCAAGGCAAGGGTAACAGAAGGAACGGCTCGGCAAGGGGAAACAAGGCTAAGGGACGGCAACGCACGGCTAGGCAATGCAGGGCCAGCCAAGGAAAGGGTAACGCAAGGCAAGGCACGGTCAGGCAAGGCAAGGCTAAGGAACGACAACGCAAGGCTAGACAATGCACGGAAGGCAAGCAAAGAGTAACGGAAGGCAAGGAAGGCAAGGGAAAGCAAGGCAAGGCAAGGGTAACAGAAAGAACGGCTCGGCAAGGGGAAACAAGGCTAAGGGACGGCAACGCACGGCTAGGCAATGCACGGCCAGCCAAGGAAAGGGTAACGCAAGGCAAGGCACGGTCAGGCAAGGCAAGGCTAATACACGACAACGTAAGGCTAGGCAGTGCACGGTAAAGCAAGGAAAGAGTAACGGAAGGAAAGGAAGGCAAGGCAAATCCAGGCAAGGCAAGTGTAACAAAAGGCACGGCACAGCAAGGGGAAACAAGGCTAAGGCACGACAACGCACGGCTAGGCAATGCACGGCAAGGCAAGGCAAGGGTAACGGAAGGAAAGGCACGGCAAGGGGAAACAAGGCTAAGGCACGACAACGCACGGCTAGGCAATGCACGGCAAGGCAAGGAAAGGGTAACGCAAGGCAAGGCACGGTGAGGCAAGGCAAGGCTAATGCACGACAACGCACGGCTAGGCAATGCACGGCAAGGCAAGGAAAGGGTAACGCAAGGTAAGGCACGGTCAGGCTAGGCAAGGCTAAGGAACGACAACGCAAGTCTAGACAATGCACGGAAGGCAAGGAAAGAGTAACGGAACGGCACGTCACGGCAAGGGGAAACAAGGCTAAGGCACGACAACGCACGGCTAGGCAATGCACGGCAAGGCAAGGCAAGGGTAACGGAAGGAAAGGCACGGCAAGGGGAAACAAGGCTAAGGCACGACAACGCACGGCTAGGCAATGCACGGCAAGGCAAGGAAAGGGTAACGCAAGGCAAGGCACGGTGAGGCAAGGCAAGGCTAATGCACGACAACGCACGGCTAGGCAATGCACGGCAAGGCAAGGAAAGGGTAACGCAAGGGAAGGCACGGTCAGACGAGGCAAGGCTAAGGCACGACAACGCAAGGCTAGGCAATGCACGGAAGGCAAGCAAAGAGGAACGTAAGGCAAGGAAGGCAAGGGAAAGCAAGGCAAGGCAAGGGTAACGGAAGGAAACGCACGGCAAGCGGAAACAAGTCTAATGCACGACAACGCAAGGCTAGGCAGTGCATGGTAAGGCAAGGAAGGAGAAACGGAAGGAAAGGAAGGCAAGGCAAATCCAGGCAAGGCAAGCGTAACAAAAGGCAAGGCAAGGCAAGGGGAAACAAGGCTAAGGCACGACAACGCATGGCTAGGAAATGCACGGAAGGTAAGCAAAGAGTAACGGAAGCCAAGGAAAGCAAGGGAAAGCAAGGCAAGGTAAGGGTAACGCCAGGCAAGGCACGGTCAGGCAAGGCAAGGCTAATGCACGACAACGCAAGGCTAGGCAGTGCACGGTAAGGAAAGGAAAGAGTAACGGAAGGAAAGGAAGGCAAGGCAAATCCAGGCAAGGCAAGTGTAACAAAAGGCACGGCACGGCAAGGGGAAACAAGGATAAGGCACGACAACGCACGGCTAGGCAATGCACGGCAAGGCAAGGAAAGGGTAACGCAAGGCAAGGCACGGTGAGGCAAGGCAAGGCTAATTCAATACAACGCACGGCTAGGCAATGCACGGCAAGGCAAGGAAAAGCTAACGCAAGGCAAGGCACGGTCAGGCAAGGCAAGGCTAAGGCTCGTCAACGCAAGGCTAGGCAATGCACGGAAGGCAAGCAAAGAGTAACGGAAGGCAAGGAAGGCAAGGGAAAGCAAGGCAAGGCAAGGGTAACGGAAGGAACGGCACGGCAAGGGGAAGCAAGGCTACGGCACCACAACGCAGGAATAGGCAATGCACGGCAAGGCAAGGAAAGGGTAACGCAAGGTAAGGCACTGTCAGGCGAGGGAAGGCTAATGCACGACAACGCAAGGCTAGGCAGTGCACGGCTAGGCAGGGAAAGAGTAACGCAAGGAAAGGAAGGCAAGGCAAAGCAAGGCAAGGCAAGTGTAACAAAAGGCACGGCACGGCAAGGGGAAACAAGGCGAACGGACGGCAACGCACGGCTAGGCAATGCACGGCCAGGCAAGGAAAGGGTAACGCAAGGCAATGCACGGTGAGGCAAGGCAAGGCTAATGCACTACAATACAAGGCTAGGCAATGCACGGAAGGCAAGTAAAGAGTAACCGAAGGCAAGGAATGCAAGGCAAAGCAAGGAAACGCAAGCAAGTCTATGGCAAGGTGAAAAAAGGCTAAGGCACGACAACGCAAGGCTACGCAATGCACGGAAGGCAAGCAAAGAGTAACGGAAGGCAAGGAAGGCAAGGGAAAGCAAGGCAAGGCAAGGGTAACGGAAGGAAAGGCACGGCAAGGGGAAACAAGGCTAAGGAACGACAACGCACGGCTAGGCAATGAACGGCAAGGCAAGGAAAGGGTAACGCAAGGGAAGGCACGGTGAGGCAAGGCAAGTCTAATGCACGACAACACAGGGCTAGGCAATGCACGGCAAGGCAAGGAAAGGGTAACGCAAGGGAAGGCACGGTCAGAGGAGGCAAGGCTTAGGCACGACAACGCAAGGCTAGGCAATGAACGGAAGGCAAGCAAAGAGTAACGGTAGGCAAGGAAGGCAAGGGAAAGCAAGGCAAGGCAAGGGTAACGGAAGGAAACGCACGGCAAGGGGAAACAAGGCTAAGGCACGACAACGCACGGCTAGGCAATGCACGGCAAGGCAAGGAAAGGGTAACGAAAGGCAAGGCACGGTGAGGCAAGGCAAGGCTAATGCACGACAACGCACTGCTAGGCAATGCACGGCCAGGCAAGGAAAGGGTAACGCAAGGCAAGGCACTGTCAGGCGAGGCAAGGCTAAGGCACGACAAAGCAAGGCTAGGAAATGCACGGAAGGTAAGCAAAGAGTAACGGAAGCCAAGGAAAGCAAGGGAAAGCAAGGCAAGGTAAGGGTAAAGCCAGGCAAGGCACGGTCAGGCAAGGCAAGGCTAATGCACGACAACGCAAGGAAAGGCAGTGCACGGTAAGGCAAGGAAAGAGTAACGGAAGGAAAGGAAGGCAAGGCAAATCCAGGCAAGGCAAGTGTAACAAAAGGCACGGCACGGCAAGGGGAAACAAGGCTAAGGCACGACAACGCACTGCTAGGCAATGCACGGCAAGGCAAGGAAAGGGTAACGCAAGGCAAGGCACGGTCAGGCGAGGCAAGGCTAAGGAACGACAACGCAAGGCTAGACAATGCACGGAAGGCAAGCAAAGAGTAACGGAAGGCAAGGAATGCAAGGCAAAGCAAGGCAACGCAAGCAAGGCTATAGCAAGGTGAAACAAGGCTATGGCACGACAACGCACGGCTAGGAAATGCACGGCAAGGCAAGGAAAGGGTAACGCAAGGCAAGGCACGGTGAGGCAAGGCAAGGCTAATGCACGACAACGCACGGCTAGGCAATGCACGGCAAGTCATGGAAAGTGTAACGCAAGGCAAGGCACGGTCAGGCGAGGCAAGGATAAGGAACGACAACGCAAGGCTAGACAATGCACGGAAGGCAAGCAAAGAGTAACGGATGGCAAGGAAGGCAAGGGAAAGCAAGGCAAGGCAAGGGTAAGGGAAGGAACGGCACGGCAAGGGGAAACCAGGCTAAGGCACGACAACGCACGGCTAGGCAATGCACGGCAAGGCAAGGAAAGGGTAACGCAAGGGAAGGCACGGTCAGACGAGGCAAGGCTAAGGTACGACAACGAAGACTAGGCAATGCACGGAAGGCAAGCAAAGTGTAACGGAAGGCAAGGAAGGCAAGGGAAAGCAAGACAAGGCAAGGGTAACAGAAGGAACGGCTCGGCAAGGGGAAACAAGGCTAAGGGACGGCAACGCACGACTAGGCAATGCACGGCCAGCCAAGGAAAGGGTAACGAAAGGCAAGGCACGGTCAGGCAAGGCAAGGCTAATGCACGACAACGCAAGGCTGGGCAGTGCACGGTAAGGCAAGGAAAGAGTAACGGAAGGAAAGGAAGGCAAGGCAAATCCAGGCAAGGCAAGTGTAAAAAAAGGCACGGCACGGCAAGGGGAAACAAGGCTAAGGCACGACAACGCACGGCTAGGCAATGCACGGCAAGGCAAGGAAAGGCTAACGCAAGGCAAGGCACGGTGAGGCAAGGCAAGGCTAATGCACGACAACGCACGGCTAGGCAATGCACGGCAAGGCAAGGAAAGGCTAACGCAAGGCAAGGCACGGTCAGGCGAGGCAAGGCTAAGGAACGACAACGCAAGGCTAGACAATGCACGGAAGGCAAGCAAAGAGTAACGGAAGGCAAGGAATGCAAGGCAAAGCAAGGCAACGCAAGCAAGGCTATGGCAAGGTGAAAAAAGTCTAAAGCACGACAACGCAAGGCTACGCAATGCACGGCAAGGCAAGCAAAGAGTAACGGAAGGCAAGTAAGGCCAGGGAAAGCAAGGCAAGGCAAGGGTAACGGAAGGAAAGGCACGGCAAGGGGAAGCAAGGCTAAGGCACCACAACGCAGGACTAGGCAATGCACGGCAAGGCAAGGAAAGGGTAACGCAAGGTAAGGCACTGTCAGACGAGGGAAGGATAATGCACGACAACGCAGGGCTAGGCAATGCACGGCAAGGCAAGGAAAGGGTAACGCAAGGGAAGGCACGGTCAGACGAGGCATGGCTAAGGCACGACAACGCAAGGTTAGGCAATGCACGGCAAGGCAAGGAAAGGGTAACGGAAGGCAAGGAAGGCAAGCGAAAGCAAGGCAAGGCAAGGGTAACAGAAGGAACGGCTCGGCAAGGGGAAACAAGGCTAAGGGACGGCAACGCACGGCTAGGCAATGCACGGCAAGGCAAGGAAAGGGTAACGCAAGGCAAGGCACGGTGAGGCAAGGCAAGGCTAATGCACGACAACGCAGGGCTAGGCAATGCACGGCAAGGCAAGGAAAGGGTATCGCAAGGGAAGGCACGGTCAGACGAGGCAAGGCTAAGGCACGACAACGCAAGTCTAGGCAATGCACGGAAGGCAAGCAAAGAGTAACGGAAGGCATGGAAGGCAAGGGAAAGCAAGCACGGCAAGTGTAACGGAAGGAAACGAACAGCAAGGGGAAACAAGGCTAAGGCACGTCAACGCACGGCTAGGCAATGCACGGCAAGGCAAGGAAAGGGTAACGCAAGGCAAGGCACGGTGAGGCAAGGCAAGGCTAATGCACGACAACGCACGGCTAGGCAATGCAATGCAAGGCAAGGAAAGGGTAACGCAAGGGAAGGCACGGTCAGACGAGCCAAGGCTAAGGCACGACAACGCAAGGCTAGGCAATGCACGGAAGGCAAGCAAAGAGTAACGGAAGGCAAGGAAGGCAAGGGAAAGCAAGGCAATGCAAGGGTAACAGAAGGAACGTCTCGGCACGGGGAAACAAGGCTAAGGGACGGCAACGCACGGCTAGGCAATGCACGGCCAGCCAAGGAAAGGGTAACGCAAGGCATGGCACGGTCAGGCAAGGCAAGGCTAATGCACGACAACGCAAGGCTAGGCAGTGCATGGTAAGGCAAGGAAAGAGAAACGGAAGGAAAGGAAGGCAAGGCAAATCCAGGCAAGGCAAGTGTAACAAAAGGCAAGGCAAGGCACGGGGAAACAAGGCTAAGGCACGACAACGCACGGCTAGGCAATGCACGGGAAGGCAAGGAAAGGGTAACGCAAGGCAAGGCACGATGAGGCAAGGCAAGTCTAATGCACGACAACGCACGGCTAGGCAATGCACGGCAATGCAAGGAAAGGCTAACGCAAGGCAAGGCACGGTCAGGAGAAGCAAGGCTAAGGCACGACAACGCACGGCTAGGAAATGCACGGAAGGTAAGCAAATAGTAACGGAAGCCAAGGAAAGCAAGGGAAAGCAAGGCAAGGTAAGGGTAACGCAAGGAAAGGCACGGTCAGGCAAGGCAAGGCTAATGCCCGACAACGCAAGGCTAGGCAATGCACGGAAAGGCAAGGAAAGGGCAACCGAAGGCAAGGAAGGCAAGGCAAATCCAAGCAAGGCAAGTGTAACAAAAGGCACGGCACGGCAAGGGGAAACAAGGATAAGGCACGACAACGCACGACTAGGCAATGCACGGCAAGGCAAGGAAAGGGTAACGCAAGGAAAGGGCAAGGCAAGGCTAATTCACGACAACGCACGGCTAGGCAATGCACGGCAAGGCAAGGAAAGGCTAACGCAAGGCAAGGCACGGTCAGGCGAGGCAAGGCTAAGGCACGACAACGCAAGGCTAGGCAATGCACGGAAGGCAAGCAAAGAGTAACGGAAGGCAAGGAAGGCAAGGGAAAGCAAGGCAAGGCAAGGGTAACGGAAGGAACGGCACGGCAAGGGGAAGCAAGGCTAAGGCACCACAATGCAGGACTAGGCAATGCACGGCAAGGCAAGGAAAGGGTAACGCAAGGTAAGGCACTGTCAGGCGAGGCAAGGCTAATGCACGACAACGCAAGGCTAGGCAGTGCACGGCTAGGCAGGGAAAGAGTAACGGAAGGAAAGGAAGGCAAGGCAAAGCAAGGCAAGGCAAGTGTAACAAAAGGCACGGCACGGCAAGGGGAAACAAGGCGAACGGACGGCAACGCACGGCTAGGCAATGCACGGCCAGGCAAGGAAAGGGTAACGCAAGGCAAGGCACGGTGAGGCAAGGCAAGGCTAATGCACTACAATACAAGGCTAGGCAATGCACGGAAGGCAAGTAAAGAGTAACGGAAGGCAAGGAATGCAAGGCAAAGCAAGGCAACGCAAGCAAGTCTATGGCAAGGTGAAAAAAGGCTAAGGCACGACAACGCAAGGCTACGCAATGCACGGAAGGCAAGCAAAGAGTAACGGAAGGCAAGGAAGGCAAGGGAAAGCAAGGCAAGGCAAGGGTAACGGAAGGAAAGGCACGGCAAGGGGAAACAAGGCTAAGGAACGACAACGCACGGCTAGGCAATGAACGGCAAGGCAAGGAAAGGGTAACGCAATGGAAGGCACGGTGAGGCAAGGCAAGTCTAATGCACGACAACGCAGGGCTAGGCAATGCACGGCAAGGCAAGGAAAGGGTAACGCAAGGGAAGGCACGGTCAGACGAGGCAAGGCATAGGCACGACAACGCAAGGCTAGGCAATGAACGGAAGGCAAGCCAAGAGTAACGGTAGGCAAGGAAGGCAAGGGAAAGCAAGGCAAGGCAAGGGTAACGGAAGGAAACGCACGGCAAGGGGAAACAAGGCTAAGGCACGACAACGCACGGCTAGGCAATGCACGGCAAGGAAAGGAAAGGGTAACGCAAGGCAAGGCACTGTCAGGCGAGGCAAGGCTAAGGCACGACAAAGCAAGGCTAGGAAATGCACGGAAGGTAAGCAAAGAGTAACGGAAGCCAAGGAAAGCAAGGGAAAGCAAGGCAAGGTAAGGGTAAAGCCAGGCAAGGCACGGTCAGGCAAGGCAAGGCTAATGCACGACAACGCAAGGCTAGGCAGTGCACGGTAAGGCAAGGAAAGAGTAACGGAAGGAAAGGAAGGCAAGGCAAATCCAGGCAAGGCAAGTGTACCAAAAGGCACGGCACGGCAAGGGGAAACAAGGCTAAGGCACGACAACGCACGGCTAGGCAATGCACGGCAAGGCAAGGAAAGGGTAACGCAAGGCAAGGCACCGTCAGGCGAGGCAAGGCTAAGGCACGACAACGCAAGGCTAGACAATGCACGGAAGGCAAGCAAAGAGTAACGGAAGGCAAGGAATGCAAGGCAAAGCAACGCAACGCAAGCAAGGCTATAGCAAGGTGAAACAAGGCTATGGCACGACAACGCACGGCTAGGCAATGCACGGCAAGGCAAGGAAAGGGTAACGCAAGGCAAGGCACGGTGAGGCAAGGCAAGGCTAATGCACGACAACGCACGGCTAGGCAATGCACGGCAAGTCATGGAAAGGGTAACGCAAGGCAAGGCACGGTCAGGCGAGGCAAGGATAAGGAACGACAACGCAAGGCTAGACAATGCACGGAAGGCAAGCAAAGAGTAAAGGATGGCAAGGAAGGCAAGGGAAAGCAAGGCAAGGTAAGGGTAAGGGAAGGAACGGCACGGCAAGGGGAAACCAGGCTAAGGCACGACAACGCACGGCTAGGCAATGCACGGCAAGGCAAGGAAAGGGTAACGCAAGGGAAGGCACGGTCAGACGAGGCAAGGCTAAGGCACGACAACGAAGACTAGGCAATGCACGGAAGGCAAGCAAAGAGTAACGGAAGGCAAGGAACGCAAGGGAAAGCAAGACAAGGCAAGGGTAACAGAAGGAACGGCTCGGCAAGGGGAAACAAGGCTAAGGGACGGCAACGCACGACTAGGCAATGCACGGCCAGCCAAGGAAAGGGTAACGCAAGGCAAGGCACGGTCAGGCAAGGCAAGGCTAATGCACGACAACGCAAGGCTAGGCAGTGCACGGTAAGGCAAGGAAAGAGTAACGGAAGGAAAGGAAGGGAAGGCAAATCCAGGCAAGGCAAGTGTAAAAAAAGGCACGGCACGGCAAGGGGAAACAAGGCTAAGGCACGACAACGCACGGCTAGGCAATGCACGGCAAGGAAAGGAAAGGCTAACGCAAGGCAAGGCACGGTGAGGCAAGGCAAGGCTAATGCACGACAACGCACGGCTAGGCAATGCACGGCAAGGCAAGGAAAGGGTAACGCAAGGCAAGGCACGGTCAGGCGAGGCAAGGCTAAGGAACGACAACGCAAGGCTAGACAATGCACGGAAGGCAAGCAAAGAGTAACGGAAGGCAAGGAATGCACGGCAAAGCAAGGCAACGCAAGCAAGGCTATGGCAAGGTGAAAAAAGTCTAAAGCACGACAACGCAAGGCTACGCAATGCACGGAAGGCAAGCAAAGAGTAACGGAAGGCAAGGAAGGCCAGGGAAAGCAAGGCAAGGCAAGGGCAACGGAAGGAAAGGCACGGCAAGGGGAAACAAGGCTAAGGCACGACAACGCACGGCTAGGCAATGCACGGCAAGGCAAGGAAAGGGTAACGCAAGGCAAGGCACGGTGAGACAAGGCAAGGCTAATGCACTACAATACAAGGCTAGGCAATGCACGGAAGGCAAGTAAAGAGTAACGGAAGGCAAGGAATGCAAGGCAAAGCAAGGCAACGCAAGCAAGTATATGGCAAGGTGAAAAAAGGCTAAGGCACGACAACGCAAGGCTACGCAATGCACGGAAGGCAAGCAAAGAGTAACGGAAGGCAAGGAAGGCAAGGGAAAGCAAGGCAAGGCAAGGGTAACGGAAGGAAAGGCACGGCAAGGGGAAACAAGGCTAAGGAACGACAACGCACGGCTAGGCAATGAACGGCAAGGCAAGGAAAGGGTAACGCAAGGGAAGGCACGGTGAGGCAAGGCAAGTCTAATGCACGACAACGCAGGGCTAGGCAATGCACGGCAAGGCAAGGAAAGGGTAACGCAAGGGAAGGCACGGTCAGACGAGGCAAGGCATAGGCACGACAACGCAAGGCTAGGCAATGAACGGAAGGCAAGTAAAGAGTAACGCTAGGCAAGGAAGGCAAGGGAAAGCAAGGCAAGGCAAGGGTAACGGAAGGAAACGCACGGCAAGGGGAAACAAGGCTAAGGCACGACAACGCACGGCTAGGCAATGCACGGCAAGGAAAGGAAAGGGTAACGTAAGGCAGGGCACGGTGAGGCAAGGCAAGGCTAATGCACGACAACGCACTTCTAGGCAATGCACGGCCAGGCAAGGAAAGGGTAACGCAAGGCAAGGCACTGTCAGGCGAGGCAAGGCTAAGGCACGACAAAGCAAGGCTAGGAAATGCACGGAAGGTAAGCAAAGAGTAACGGAAGCCAAGGAAAGCAAGGGAAAGCAAGGCAAGGTAAGGGTAAAGCCAGGCAAGGCACGGTCAGGCAAGGCAAGGCTAATGCACGACAACGCAAGGCTAGGCAGTGCACGGTAAGGCAAGGAAAGAGTAACGGAAGGAAAGGAAGGCAAGGCAAATCCAGGCAAGGCAAGTGTAACAAAAGGCACGGCACGGCAAGGGGAAACAAGGCTAAGGCACGACAACGCACGGCTAGGCAATGCACGGCAAGGCAAGGAAAGAGTAACGGAAGGCAAGGCAAAGGCAAGGCAGGCAAGGCAAGGCTAAGGCACGACAACGCACGGCTAGGCAATGCACGGCAAGGCAAGGAAAGGGTAACGCAAGGCAAGGCACGGTCAGGCGAGGCAAGGCTAAGGCACGACAACGCAAGGCTAGACAATGCACGGAAGGCAAGCAAAGAGTAACGGAAGGCAAGGAATGCAAGGCAAAGCAAGGCAACGCAAGCAAGGCTATAGCAAGGTGAAACAAGGCTATGGCACGACAACGCACGGCTAGGCAATGCACGGCAAGGCAAGGAAAGGGTAACGCAAGGCAAGGCACGGTGAGGCAAGGCAAGGCTAATGCACGACAACGCACGGCTAGGCAATGCACGGCAAGTCATGGAAAGGGTAACGCAAGGCCAGGCACGGTCAGGCGAGGCAAGGATAAGGAACGACAACGCAAGGCTAGACAATGCACGGAAGGCAAGCAAAGAGTAAAGGATGGCAAGGAAGGCAAGGGAAAGCAAGGCAAGGCAAGGGTAACGGAAGGAACGGCACGGCAAGGGGAAACAAGGCTAAGGCACGACAGCGCACGGCTAGGCAATGCACGGCAACGCAAGGAAAGGGTAACGCAAGGCAAGGAACTGTCAGGCGAGGCAAGGCTAAGGCACGACAACGCAAGGCTAGGCAATGCACGGAACGTAAGCAAAGAGAAACGTAAGGCAACGAAAGCAAGGGAAAGCAAGGCAAGGTAAGGGTAAGGGAAGGAACGGCACGGCAAGGGGAAACCAGGCTAAGGCACGACAACGCACGGCTAGGCAATGCACGGCAAGGCAAGGAAAGGGTAACGCAAGGGAAGGCACGGTCAGACGAGGCAAGGCTAAGGCACGACAACGAAGACTAGGCAATGCACGGAAGGCAAGCAAAGAGTAACGGAAGGCAAGGAACGCAAGGGAAAGCAAGACAAGGCAAGGGTAACAGAAGGAACGGCTCGGCAAGGGGAAACAAGGCTAAGGGACGGCAACGCACGGCTAGGAAATGCACGGCCAGCCAAGGAAAGGGTAACGCAAGGCAAGGCACGGTCAGGCAAGGCAAGGCTAATGCACGACAGCGCAAGGCTAGGCAGTGCACGGTAAGGCAAGGAAAGAGTAACGGAAGGAAAGGAAGGGAAGGCAAATCCAGGCAAGGCAAGTGTAAAAAAAGGCACGGCACGGCAAGGGGAAACAAGGCTAAGGCACGACAACGCACGGCTAGGCAATGCACGGCAAGGCAAGGAAAGGCTAACGCAAGGCAACGCACAAGGGAGGCAAGGCAAGGCTAATGCACGACAACGCACGGCTAGGCAATGCACGGCAAGGCAAGGAAAGGGTAACGCAAGGCAAGGCACGGTGAGGCAAGGCAAGGCTAATGCACGACAACGCACTGCTAGGCAATGCACGGCCAGGCAAGGAAAGGGTAACGCAAGGCAAGGCACTGTCAGGCGAGGCAAGGCTAAGGCACGACAAAGCAAGGCTAGGAAATGCACGGAAGGTAAGCAAAGAGTAACGGAAGCCAAGGAAAGCAAGGGAAAGCAAGGCAAGGTAAGGGTAAAGCCAGGCAAGGCACGGTCAGGCAAGGCAAGGCTAATGCACGACAACGCAAGGCTAGGCAGTGCACGGTAAGGCAAGGAAAGAGTAACGGAAGGAAAGGAAGGCAAGGCAAATCCAGGCAAGGCAAGTGTAACAAAAGGCACGGCACGGCAAGGGGAAACAAGGCTAAGGCACGACAACGCACGGCTAGGCAATGCACGGCAAGGCAAGGAAAGGCTAACGCAAGGCAAGGCACCGTGAGGCAAGGCAAGGCTAATGCACGACAACGCACGGCTAGGCAATGCACGGCAAGGCAAGGAAAGGGTAACGCAAGGCAAGGCACGGTCAGGCGAGGCAAGGCTAAGGACCGACAACGCAAGGCTAGACAAAGCACGGAAGGCAAGCAAAGAGTAACGGAAGGCAAGGAATGCAAGGCAAAGCAAGGCAACGCAAGCAAGGCTATAGCAAGGTGAAACAAGGCTATGGCACGACAACGCACGGCTAGGCAATGCACGGCAAGGCAAGGAAAGGGTAACGCAAGGTAAGGCACGGTGAGGCAAGGCAAGGCTAATGCACGACAACGCACGGCTAGGCAATGCACGGCAAGTCATGGAAAGGGTAACGCAAGGCCAGGCACGGTCAGGCGAGGCAAGGATAAGGAACGACAACGCAAGGATAGACAATGCACGGAAGGCAAGCAAAGAGTAAAGGATGGCAAGGAAGGCAAGGGAAAGCAAGGCAAGGCAAGGGTAACGGAAGGAACGGCACGGCAAGGGGAAACAAGGCTAAGGCACGACAGCGCACGGCTAGGCAATGCACGGCAACGCAAGGAAAGGGTAACGCAAGGCAAGGAACTGTCAGGCGAGGCAAGGCTAAGGCACGACAACGCAAGGCTAGGAAATGCACGGAAGGTAAGCAAAGAGAAACGTAAGGCAAGGAAAGCAAGGGAAAGCAAGGCAAGGTAAGGGTAAGGGAAGGAACGGCACGGCAAGGGGAAACCAGGCTAAGGCACGACAACGCACGGCTAGGCAATGCACGGCAAGGCAAGGAAAGGGTAACGCAAGGGAAGGCACGGTCAGACGAGGCAAGGCTAAGGCACGACAACGAAGACTAGGCAATGCACGGAAGGCAAGCAAAGAGTAACGGAAGGCAAGGAAGGCAAGGGAAAGCAAGACAAGGCAAGGGTAACAGAAGGAACGGCTCGGCAAGGGGAAACAAGGCTAAGGGACGGCAACGCACGACTAGGCAATGCACGGCCAGCCAAGGAAAGGGTAACGGAAGGCAAGGCACGGTCAGGCAAGGCAAGGCTAATGCACGACAACGCAAGGCTAGGCAGTGCACGGTAAGGCAAGGAAAGAGTAACGGAAGGAAAGGAAGGCAAGGCAAATCCAGGCAAGGCAAGTGTAACAAAAGGCACGGCACAGCAAGGGGAAACAAGGCTAAGGCACGACAACGCACGGCTAGGCAATGCACGGCAAGGCAAGGAAAGGGTAACGCAAGGCAAGGCACGGTGAGGCAAGGCTAGGCTAATGCACGACAACGCAGGGCTAGGCAATGCACGGCAAGGCAAGGAAAGGGTAACGCAAGGGAAGGCACGGTCAGACGAGGCAAGGCTTAGGCACGACAACGCAAGGCTAGGCAATGAACGGAAGGCAAGCAAAGAGTAACGGTAGGCAAGGAAGGCAAGGGAAAGCAAGGCAAGGCAAGGGTAACGGAAGGAAACGCACGGCAAGGGGAAACAAGGCTACGGCACGACAACGCACGGCTAGGCAATGCACGGCAAGGCAAGGAAAGGGTAACGCAAGTCAAGGCACGGTGAGGCAAGGCAAGGCTAATGCACTACAATACAAGGCTAGGCAATGCACGGAAGGCAAGCAAAGAGTAAGGGACGGCAAGGCATGCAAGGCAAAGCAAGACAACGCAAGCAAGTCTATGGCAAGGTGAAAAAAGGCTAAGGCACGACAACGCAAGGCTACGCAATGCACGAAAGGCAAGCAAAGAGTAACGGAAGGCAAGGAAGGCAAGGGAAAGCAAGGCAAGGCAAGGGTAACGGAAGGAAAGGCACGGCAAGGGGAAACAAGGCTAAGGAACGACAACGCACGGCTAGGAAATGAACGGCAAGGCAAGGAAAGGGTAACGCAAGGGAAGGCACGGTGAGGCAAGGCAAGTCTAATGCACGACAACGCAGGGCTAGGCAATGCACGGCAAGGCAAGCAAAGAGTAACGGAAGCCAAGGAAAGCAAGGGAAAGCAAGGCAAGGTAAGGGTAAAGCCAGGCAAGGCACGGTCAGGCAAGGCAAGGCTAATGCACGACAAAGCAAGGCTAGGCAGTGCACGGTAAGGCAAGCAAAGAGTAACGGAAGGCAAGGAATGCAAGGCAAAGCAAGGCAACGCAAGCAAGGCTATGGGAAGGTGAAAAAAGGCTAAGGCACGACAAAGCAAGGCTAGGCAATGCACGGAAGGCAAGCAAAGAGTAACGGAAGGCAAGGAATGCAAGGCAAAGCAAGGCAACGCAAGCAAGGCTATAGCAAGGTGAAACAAGGCTATGGCACGACAACGCACGGCTAGGCAATGCACGGCAAGGCAAGGAAAGGGTAACGCAAGGGAAGGCACGGTCAGACGAGGCAAGGCTAAGGCACGACAACGCAAGGCTAGGCAATGCACGGAAGGCAAGCAAAGAGTAACGGAAGGCAAGGAAGGCAAGGGAAAGCAAGGCAAGGCAAGGGGAACAGAAAGAACGGCTCGGCAAGGGGAAACAAGGCTAAGGGACGGCAACGCACGGCTAGGCAATGCACGGCCAGCCAAGGAAAGGGTAACGCAAGGCAAGGCACGGTCAGGGAAGGCAAGGCTAATGCACGACAACGCAAGGCTAGGCAGTGCACGGTAAGGCAAGGAAAGATTAACGGAAGGAAAGGAAGGCAAGGCAAATCCAGGCAAGGCAAGTGTAACAAAAGGCACGGCACAGCAAGGGGAAACAAGGCTAAGGCACAACAACGCACGGTTAGGCAATGCACGGCAAGGCAAGGAAAGGGTAACGCAAGGCAAGGCACGGTGAGGCAAGGCAAGGCTAATGCACGACAACGCAGGGCTAGGCAATGCACGGCAAGGCAAGGAAAGGGTAACGCAAGGGAAGGCACGGTCAGACGAGGCATGGCTAAGGCACGACAACGCAAGGTTAGGCAATGCACGGCAAGGCAAGGAAAGGGTAACGGAAGGCAAGGAAGGCAAGCGAAAGCAAGGCAAGGCAAGGGTAACGGAAGGAACGGCACGGCAAGGGGAAGCAAGACTAAGGCACCACAACGCAGGACTAGGCAATGCACGGCAAGGCAAGGAAAGGGTAACGCTAGGTAAGGCACTGTCAGGCGAGGGAAGGCTAATGCACGACAACGCAAGGCTAGGCAGTGCACGGTTAGGCAGGGAAAGAGTAACGGAAGGAAAGGAAGGCAAGGCAAAACAAGGCAAGGCAAGTGTAACAAAAGGCACGACACGGCAAGGGGAAACAAGGCGAACGGACGGCAACGCACGGCTAGGCAATGCACGGCCAGGCAAGGAAAGGGTAACGCATGGCAAGGCACGGTGAGGCAAGGCAAGGCTAATGCACTACAACACAAGGCTAGGCAATGCACGGAAGGCAAGTAAAGAGTAACGGAAGGCAAGGAATGCAAGGCAAAGCAAGGCAACGCAAGCAAGTCTATGGCAAGGTGAAAAAAGGCTAAGGCACGACAACGCTAGGCTACGCAATGCACGAAAGGCAAGCAAAGAGTAACGGAAGGCAAGGAAGGCAAGGGAAAGCAAGGCAAGGCAAGGGTAACGGAAGAAAGGCACGGCAAGGGGAAACAAGGCTAAGGAACGACAACGCACGGCTAGGAAATGAACGGCAAGGCAAGGAAAGGGTAACGCAAGGGAAGGCACGGTGAGGCAAGGCAAGTCTAATGCACGACAACGCAGGGCTAGGCAATGCACGGCAAGGCAAGGAAAGGGTAACGCAAGGGAAGGCACGGTCAGACGAGGCAAGGCTTAGGCACGACAACGCAAGGCTAGGCAATGAACGGAAGGCAAGCAAAGAGTAACGGTAGGCAAGGAAAGCAAGGGAAAGCAAGGCAAGGTAAGGGTAAGGGAAGGAACGGCACGGCAAGGGGAAACCAGGCTAAGGCACGACAACGCACGGCTAGGCAATGCACGGCAAGGCAAGGAAAGGGTAAAGCAAGGGAATGCACGGTCAGACGAGGCAAGGCTAAGGCACGACAACGAAGACTAGGCAATGCACGGAAGGCAAGCAAAGAGTAACGGAAGGCAAGGAAGGCAAGGGAAAGCAAGACAAGGCAAGGGTAACGGAAGGAACGGCACGGCAAGGGGAAACCAGGCTAAGGCACGACAACGCACGGCTAGGCAATGCACGGCAAGGCAAGGAAAGGGTAACGCAAGGGAAGGCACGGTCAGACGAGGCAAGGCTAAGGCACGACAACGAAGACTAGGCAATGCACGGAAGGCAAGCAAAGAGTAACGGAAGGCAAGGAAGGCCAGGGAAAGCAAGACAAGGCAAGGGTAACAGAAGGAACGGCTCGGCAAGGGGAAACAAGGCTAAGGGACGGCAACGCACGACTAGGCAATGCACGGCCAGCCAAGGAAAGGGTAACGCAAGGCAAGGCACGGTCAGGCAAGGCAAGGCTAGTGCACGACAACGCAAGGCTAGGCAGTGCACGGTAAGGCAAGGAAAGAGTAACGGAAGGAAAGGAAGGCAAGGCAAATCCAGGCAAGGCAAGTGTAAAAAAAGGCACGGCACGGCAACGGGAAACAAGGCTAAGGCACGACAACGCACGGCTCGGCAATGCACGGCAAGGCAAGGAAAGGCTAACGCAAGGCAAGGCACGGTGAGGCAAGGCAAGGCTAATGCACGACAACGCACGGCTAGGCAATGCACGGCAAGGCAAGGAAAGGGTAACGCAAGGCAAGGCACGGTCAGGCGAGGCAAGGCTAAGGAACGACAACGCAAGGCTAGGCAATGCACGGAAGGCAAGCAAAGAGTAACGGAAGGCAAGGAATGCAAGGCAAAGCAAGGCAACGCAAGCAAGGCTATGGCAAGGTGAAAAAAGTCTAAAGCACGACAACGCAAGTCTACGCAACGCACGGAAGGCAAGCAAAGAGTAACGGAAGGCAAGTAAGGCCAGGGAAAGCAAGGCAAGGCAAGGGTAACGGAAGGAAAGGCACGGCAAGGGGAAACAAGGCTAAGGCACGACAACGCACGGCTAGGCAATGCACGGCAAGGCAAAGAAAGGGTAACGCAAGGCAAGGCACGGTGAGGCAAGGCAAGGCTAATGCACGACAACGCACGGCTAGGCAATGCACGGCAAGGCAAGGAAAGGGTAACGCAAGGGAAGGCACGGTCAGACGAGGCAAGGCTAAGGCACGACAACACAAGGCTAGGCAATGCACGGAAGGCAAGCAAAGAGGAACGGAAGGCAAGGAAGGCAAGGGAAAGCAAGGCAAGGCAAGGGTAACGGAAGGAAACGCACGGCAAGGGGAAACAAGGCTAAGGCACGACAACGCACGGCTAGGCAATGCACGGCAAGGAAAGGAAAGGGTAACGCAAGGCAAGGCACTGTCAGGCGAGGCAAGGCTAAGGCACGACAAAGCAAGGCTAGGAAATGCACGGAAGGTAAGCAAAGAGTAACGGAAGCCAAGGAAAGCAAGGGAAAGCAAGGCAAGGTAAGGGTAAAGCCAGGCAAGGCACGGTCAGGCAAGGCAAGGCTAATGCACGACAACGCAAGGCTAGGCAGTGCACGGTAAGGCAAGGAAAGAGTAACGGAAGGAAAGGAAGGCAAGGCAAATCCAGGCAAGGCAAGTGTACCAAAAGGCACGGCACGGCAAGGGGAAACAAGGCTAAGGCACGACAACGCACGGCTAGGCAATGCACGGCAAGGCAAGGAAAGGGTAACGCAAGGCAAGGCACGGTGAGGCAAGGCAAGGCTAATGCACGACAACGCACGGCTAGGCAATGCACGGCAAGTCATGGAAAGGGTAACGCAAGGCAAGGCACGGTCAGGCGAGGCAAGGATAAGGAACGACAACGCAAGGCTAGACAATGCACGGAAGGCAAGCAAAGAGTAAAGGATGGCAAGGAAGGCAAGGGAAAGCAAGGCAAGGTAAGGGTAAGGGAAGGAACGGCACGGCAAGGGGAAACCAGGCTAAGGCACGACAACGCACGGCTAGGCAATGCACGGCAAGGCAAGGAAAGGGTAACGCAAGGGAAGGCACGGTCAGACGAGGCAAGGCTAAGGCACGACAACGAAGACTAGGCAATGCACGGAAGGCAAGCAAAGAGTAACGGAAGGCAAGGAACGCAAGGGAAAGCAAGACAAGGCAAGGGTAACAGAAGGAACGGCTCGGCAAGGGGAAACAAGGCTAAGGGACGGCAACGCACGACTAGGCAATGCACGGCCAGCCAAGGAAAGGGTAACGCAAGGCAAGGCACGGTCAGGCAAGGCAAGGCTAATGCACGACAACGCAAGGCTAGGCAGTGCACGGTAAGGCAAGGAAAGAGTAACGGAAGGAAAGGAAGGGAAGGCAAATCCAGGCAAGGCAAGTGTAAAAAAAGGCACGGCACGGCAAGGGGAAACAAGGCTAAGGCACGACAACGCACGGCTAGGCAATGCACGGCAAGGAAAGGAAAGGCTAACGCAAGGCAAGGCACGGTGAGGCAAGGCAAGGCTAATGCACGACAACGCACGGCTAGGCAATGCACGGCAAGGCAAGGAAAGGGTAACGCAAGGCAAGGCACGGTCAGGCGAGGCAAGGCTAAGGAACGACAACGCAAGGCTAGACAATGCACGGAAGGCAAGCAAAGAGTAACGGAAGGCAAGGAATGCACGCAGCAGCAAGGCAAGGCAAGGGTAACGCAAGGAAGGCACGGCAAGGGGAAGCAAGGCTAAGGCACCACAACGCAGGACTAGGCAATGCACGGCAAGGCAAGGAAAGGGTAACGCAGGTAAGGCAAAGGAGTAACGGAAGGCTAAGGAAGGCAGCAGGGAAAGCAAGGCAAGGCAAGGGTAACAAGGAAGGTAAAAAAGGGCACGGCAAGGGGAAACAAGGCGAACGGACGACAACGCACGGCTAGGCAATGCACGGCCAGGCAAGGAAAGGGTAACGCAAGGCAAGGCACGGTGAGGCAAGGCAAGGCTAATGCACTACAATACAAGGCTAGGCAATGCACGGAAGGCAAGTAAAGAGTAACGGAAGGCAAGGAATGCAAGGCAAAGCAAGGCAACGCAAGCAAGTCTATGGCAAGGTGAAAAAAGGCTAAGGCACGACAACGCAAGGCTACGCAATGCACGGAAGGCAAGCAAAGAGTAACGGAAGGCAAGGAAGGCAAGGGAAAGCAAGGCAAGGCAAGGGTAACGGAAGGAAAGGCACGGCAAGGGGAAACAAGGCTAAGGAACGACAACGCACGGCTAGGCAATGAACGGCAAGGCAAGGAAAGGGTAACGCAAGGGAAGGCACGGTGAGGCAAGGCAAGTCTAATGCACGACAACGCAGGGCTAGGCAATGCACGGCAAGGCAAGGAAAGGGTAACGCAAGGGAAGGCACGGTCAGACGAGGCAAGGCTTAGGCACGACAACGCAAGGCTAGGCAATGAACGGAAGGCAAGTAAAGAGTAACGCTAGGCAAGGAAGGCAAGGGAAAGCAAGGCAAGGCAAGGGTAACGGAAGGAAACGCACGGCAAGGGGAAACAAGGCTAAGGCACGACAACGCACGGCTAGGCAATGCACGGCAAGGAAAGGAAAGGGTAACGCAAGGCAAGGCACTGTCAGGCGAGGCAAGGCTAAGGCACGACAAAGCAAGGCTAGGAAATGCACGGAAGGTAAGCAAAGAGTAACGGAAGCCAAGGAAAGCAAGGGAAAGCAAGGCAAGGTAAGGGTAAAGCCAGGCAAGGCA
Organism: Macrotis lagotis; assembly: GCF_037893015.1. Lineage (NCBI taxonomy): Eukaryota > Metazoa > Chordata > Mammalia > Peramelemorphia > Peramelidae > Macrotis > Macrotis lagotis. Next base: position 496,070 of record NW_027421955.1, read on the forward strand.
CGGTCAGGCAAGGCAAGGCTAATGCACGACAACGCAAGGCTAGGCAGTGCACGGTAAGGCAAGGAAAGAGTAACGGAAGGAAAGGAAGGCAAGGCAAATCCAGGCAAGGCAAGTGTAACAAAAGGCACGGCACGGCAAGGGGAAACAAGGCTAAGGCACGACAACGCACGGCTAGGCAATGCACGGCAAGGCAAGGAAAGGCTAACGCAAGGCAAGGCACCGTGAGGCAAGGCAAGGCTAATGCACGACAACGCACGGCTAGGCAATGCACGGCAAGGCAAGGAAAGGGTAACGCAAGGCAAGGCACGGTCAGGCGAGGCAAGGCTAAGGCACGACAACGCAAGGCTAGACAATGCACGGAAGGCAAGCAAAGAGTAACGGAAGGCAAGGAATGCAAGGCAAAGCAAGGCAACGCAAGCAAGGCTATAGCAAGGTGAAACAAGGCTAAGGCACGACAACGCACGGCTAGGCAATGCACGGCAAGGCAAGGAAAGGGTAACGCAAGGCAAGGCACGGTGAGGCAAGGCAAGGCTAATCAAGGCCAGGCACGGTCAGGCGAGGCAAGGATAAGGAACGACAACGCAAGGCTAGACAATGCACGGAAGGCAAGCAAAGAGTAAAGGATGGCAAGGAAGGCAAGGGAAAGCAAGGCAAGGCAAGGGTAACGGAAGGAACGGCACGGCAAGGGGAAACAAGGCTAAGGCACGACAGCGCACGGCTAGGCAATGCACGGCAACGCAAGGAAAGGGTAACGCAAGGCAAGGAACTGTCAGGCGAGGCAAGGGTAAGGCACGACAACGCAAGGCTAGGCAATGCACGGAAGGTAAGCAAAGAGAAACGTAAGGCAAGGAAAGCAAGGGAAAGCAAGGCAAGGTAAGGGTAAGGGAAGGAACGGCACGGCAAGGGGAAACCAGGCTAAGGCACGACAACGCACGGCTAGGCAATGCACGGCAAGGCAAGGAAAGGGTAACGCAAGGGAAGGCACGGTCAGACGAGGCAAGGCTAAGGCACGACAACGAAGACTAGGCAATGCACGGAAGGCAAGCAAAGAGTAACGGAAGGCAAGGAACGCAAGGGAAAGCAAGACAAGGCAAGGGTAACAGAAGGAACGGCTCGGCAAGGGGAAACAAGGCTAAGGGACGGCAACGCACGGCTAGGAAATGCACGGCCAGCCAAGGAAAGGGTAACGCAAGGCAAGGCACGGTCAGGCAAGGCAAGGCTAATGCACGACAACGCAAGGCTAGGCAGTGCACGGTAAGGCAAGGAAAGAGTAACGGAAGGAAAGGAAGGGAAGGCAAATCCAGGCAAGGCAAGTGTAAAAAAAAGGCACGGCACGGCAAGGGGAAACAAGGCTAAGGCACGACAACGCACGGCTAGGCAATGCACGGCAAGGCAAGGAAAGGCTAACGCAAGGCAAGGCACGGTGAGGCAAGGCAAGGCTAATGCACGACAACGCACGGCTAGGCAATGCACGGCAAGGCAAGGAAAGGGTAACGCAAGGCAAGGCACGGTGAGGCAAGGCAAGGCTAATGCACGACAACGCACTGCTAGGCAATGCACGGCCAGGCAAGGAAAGGGTAACGCAAGGCAAGGCACTGTCAGGCGAGGCAAGGCTAAGGCACGACAAAGCAAGGCTAGGAAATGCACGGAAGGTAAGCAAAGAGTAACGGAAGCCAAGGAAAGCAAGGGAAAGCAAGGCAAGGTAAGGGTAAAGCCAGGCTAAGGCACGGTCAGGCAAGGCAAGGCTAATGCACGACAACGCAAGGCTAGGCAGTGCACGGTAAGGCAAGCAAAGAGTAACGGAAGGCAAGGAAGGCAAGGCAAAGCAAGGCAAGGCAAGGGTAACAAAAGGCAAGGCACGGCAAGGGGAAACAAGGCTAAGGCACGACAACGCACGGCTAGGCAATGCACGGCAAGGCAAGGAAAGGCTAACGCAAGGCAAGGCACCGTGAGGCAAGGCAAGGCTAATGCACGACAACGCACGGCTAGGCAATGCACGGCAAGGCAAGGAAAGGGTAACGCAAGGCAAGGCACGGTCAGGCGAGGCAAGGCTAAGGACCGACAACGCAAGGCTAGACAAAGCACGGAAGGCAAGCAAAGAGTAACGGAAGGCAAGGAATGCAAGGCAAAGCAAGGCAAAGCAAGCAAGGCTATAGCAAGGTGAAACAAGGCTATGGCACGACAACGCACGGCTAGGCAATGCACGGCAAGGCAAGGAAAGGGTAACGCAAGGCAAGGCACGGTGAGGCAAGGCAAGGCTAATGCACGACAACGCACGGCTAGGCAATGCACGGCAAGTCATGGAAAGGGTAACGCAAGGCAAGGCACGGTCAGGCGAGGCAAGGATAAGGAACGACAACGCAAGGCTAGACAATGCACGGAAGGCAAGCAAAGAGTAACGGATGGCAAGGAAGGCAAGGGAAAGCAAGACAAGGCAAGGGTAACGGAAGGAACGGCACGGCAATGGGAAACCAGGCTAAGGCACGACAACGCACGGCTAGGCAATGCACGGGAAGGCAAGGAAAGGGTAACGCAAGGGAAGGCACGGTCAGACGAGGCAAGGCTAAGGCACGACAACGAAGACTAGGCAATGCACGGAAGGCAAGCAAAGAGTAACGGAAGGCAAGGAAGGCAAGGGAAAGCAAGACAAGGCAAGGGTAACAGAAGGAACGGCTCGGCAAGGGGAAACAAGGCTAAGGGACGGCAACGCACGACTAGGCAATGCACGGCCAGCCAAGGAAAGGGTAACGCAAGGCAAGGCACGGTCAGGCAAGGCAAGGCTAGTGCACGACAACGCAAGGCTAGGCAGTGCACGGTAAGGCAAGGAAAGAGTAACGGAAGGAAAGGAAGGCAAGGCAAATCCAGGCAAGGCAAGTGTAAAAAAAGGCACGGCACGGCAACGGGAAACAAGGCTAAGGCACGACAACGCACGGCTCGGCAATGCACGGCAAGGCAAGGAAAGGCTAACGCAAGGCAAGGCACGGTGAGGCAAGGCAAGGCTAATGCACGACAACGCACGGCTAGGCAATGCACGGCAAGGCAAGGAAAGGGTAACGCAAGGCAAGGCACGGTCAGGCGAGGCAAGGCTAAGGAACGACAACGCAAGGCTAGGCAATGCACGGAAGGCAAGCAAAGAGCAACGGAAGGCAAGGAATGCAAGGCAAAGCAAGGCAACGCAAGCAAGGCTATGGCAAGGTGAAAAAAGTCTAAAGCACGACAACGCAAGTCTACGCAACGCACGGAAGGCAAGCAAAGAGTAACGGAAGGCAAGTAAGGCCAGGGAAAGCAAGGCAAGGCAAGGGTAACGGAAGGAAAGGCACGGCAAGGGGAAACAAGGCTAAGGCACGACAACGCACGGCTAGGCAATGCACGGCAAGGCAAAGAAAGGGTAACGCAAGGCAAGGCACGGTGAGGCAAGGCAAGGCTAATGCACGACAACGCACGGCTAGGCAATGCACGGCAAGGCAAGGAAAGGGTAACGCAAGGGAAGGCACGGTCAGACGAGGCAAGGCTAAGGCACGACAACACAAGGCTAGGCAATGCACGGAAGGCAAGCAAAGAGGAACGGAAGGCAAGGAAGCCAAGGGAAAGCAAGGCAAGGCAAGGGTAACGGAAGGAAACGCACGGCAAGCGGAAACAAGTCTAATGCACGACAACGCACGGCTAGGCAATGCACGGCAAGGCAAGGAAAGGGTAACGCAAGGCAAGGCACGGTGAGGCAAGGCAAGTCTAATGCACGACAACGCACGGCTAGGCAATGCACGGCAAGGCAAGGAAAGGCTAACGCAAGGCAAGGCACGGTCAGGCGAGGCAAGGCTAAGGCACGACAACGCACGGCTAGGCAATGCACGGCAAGGCAAGGAAAGGGTAACGCAAGGGAAGTCACCGTCAGGCCAGGCAAGGCTAAGGCACGACAACACAAGGCTAGGCAATGCACGGAAGGCAAGCAAAGAGGAACGGAAGGCAAGGAAGGCAAGGGAAAGCAAGGCAAGGCAAGGGTAACGGAAGGAAACGCACGGCAAGGGGAAACAAGGCTAAGGCACGACAACGCACGGCTAGGCAATGCACGGCAAGGCAAGGAAAGGGTAACGCAAGGCAAGGCACTGTCAGGCGAGGCAAGGCTAAGGCACGACAAAGCAAGGCTAGGAAATGCACGGAAGGTAAGCAAAGAGTAACGGAAGCCAAGGAAAGCAAGGGAAAGCAAGGCAAGGTAAGGGTAAAGCCAGGCAAGGCACGGTCAGGCAAGGCAAGGCTAATGCACGACAACGCAAGGCTAGGCAGTGCACGGTAAGGCAAGGAAAGAGTAACGGAAGGAAAGGAAGGCAAGGCAAATCCAGGCAAGGCAAGTGTAACAAAA